>NC_091475.1:141994290-142049290 GCF_036971445.1 Narcine bancroftii
AATAATCTTGCAGAGCAAACATGCAACCCTTTGCAGCGCAGCCCTCCTCTCCACACATATGTCCCTATAAATTTATTTCTATGTTATCATCACAAGGCACGAAAGATCAACCTTCAGCTTGCATTCAAGACCCAAATGTTAGATGGAGAAGCGATATGACTCTATAGTGTCTAATGCCCTCACCTCACTCCCGTGTGTGCCTGTAAACCTTTGTCCTTCCATGTAAAATGGTTTGCCTAACGTATGAGCTGTGACTTCAACAGAACTAAAGACAATTTGCTTCAATCATGCTCTGACTAGTAAATTGCTTATGACTGAGTCTTTGAGCACCACAGACATCTCGAGATCTATGAATAAATGGAAGCAAAAGTGAAGCAACAGAAGGGCTACCAATGAGTAGAGGCAAATCGGGTAAACAGCAGGTGTTCTGTCCTGCATCCTTCAGTACCTTTGTGCCTCAGGCATATTTCTTCACTAACATTGTCAGGGGAATAACTGCAAGTCTAGGGCTCTACCTTGATTTAAAGGAATGTTCAAATTGTGAAAGTCTTTGCTGAAAGGCTATTCCACTCCTTCAATCACTGTGTTTTATATCCCATGCCATTGGACATGGAAAGATATATCATTATTAGGATACCGCCATTACAGAGCGTCCCATGCCTTTTGATGGGGATTTTTTAATATTGATTTTCTTCTCTATCATTACCTTTGCTCACTCCTGAGGTCCAGGACCAGGTAAAAATGTAACTCTCGCCTAACAAATTCTGAAATGCTGGAATGTGAACTGCAAGATTACAGTGGAGTTATTTGGTTGGTTCATTTGATACATCCTTGTCATCTTGGATGACCTGGGTCACTTCCTCTGGGTTTTGTGTCAACCCAATAGCAGATTAAAAAACATGAATGAATATTTTGTAGCTAAACATGTTTGATGTTACCATGAAGCATGTGATCACATTTCACAACAGGGCAGAAGTTGCATACCTGGGGCTGGCTGATATTTCATCCTCTCATCTTGCACGTGACAGCCTCTCATTATCTGATCCATAACGCACACACATGACAGGAATTCACTGATTTCTCATTCTTCCACTGCTCCAGACGATAATAGGATCAGGAATTGGCCAATTGGCCAATCGAACCTCCTCTGACATTTAATAAATTCATGGCTGATCTGGCCTTGGACTCAGCTCCACCTTCTCCCCCATAACCCTTAATTCCCTACATTGCAAAATCTACGCATGTCTTAAAATATTTAATGATGCAATCTCTACTGCTTCCTTGGGCAGAGAATTCCATAGATTCACTACTCTCAGTAAAGAGGAGTTCCTCCTCGTTTACCTTATAAATCTACTCTCCTGAGTATTGTGGTTATGTCCTCCACTTCCAAATTCACTGACCAGAGGAAACAATTTTCCTGCCTTTATCTGATTTATCCATTTCATAATTTGATACATTTCTATACTATCCCCTCTCATTCTCCTGAATTCCATTGAGTACAGTCCCAGGTGACTCGATCGCTCCTCATAGATTAACCCCTTCATCTCTGGAATCAACATGATGAACCTCCTCTGCACTGCCTTCAATGCCAGTTATCTTTTCTCAAATAAGGAGACCTAGAACTGCATGCAGTACTCTAGGTGTGGCCTCACTAGTACCCTGTGCATTTGCAGTAAAATTGATCTGCATTTAAATTTGTCCATTGTGCAAGCAAGGCCAACATGCCATTTACCTTCTTAATCCTGATCTTTTGCAATTCATGTACAGGCAATCCCAAGTCCCTTTACAAATCAGCATGCCACAATCCCTCAACATTTAGATACTAATCTAATTTAATTTAGATACAGATCTCATTGATCTGTCAGATCTCTATCCACTCACTATCTTCAGTGTATGTCTCTGAAGATTCTGTCCACAATGTGCTTTTCCACTCAATTTAGTGTCATCAATAAACTTACATACACTGCAGCCTGGGCCCTCTTTCAGTTCACTAATGTATAGAGTGAACAGTTGTGGGCCCAGCACTGACCCCTGTGACATTCTGCTCATCATTGTTTATCAGAGAAACTCGCACTTACCCCAACTCTCTGCCTTCCATGAGTTAATCAATCCTTTATCTGTGCTAATGCATTTCTCCCAACCCCATGCATCCTTATTATGTGGCATCTTAATGCATGCATATTCTGAAAAGCTGTACACAAAATGCACCTCTTTCCCTCTGTTTACTGGTTATATCCTCAAATAAGATGGTGGCACAGTTAGTGAGGTAATTAACACGAGGTTTATACAGTGAAAATAACCTAGGTTCAAATCTGGTGCTGTCTTTAAGGAGTTTTTAACATTCTCCCCTTGTCTGCTTGAGTTACCTTCAGATGCCCCGGTTTCCTCCCATCCTCCTAAAACATACGGGGATTGTAGGGAGTTTTATGATAATTGGTGTATTTCAGGGACATGGGCTTGTGGGCCAGAAGGGCCTGTTACCATGCTGTATATTTAAAAAAAAACATCCTAGTACATTTGTCAAACAGGACTTGCTTCCTCATTATGGATCAGTTTTTATCCAGATATATTGCTATTTCTTCCTTAATGATTGCTTTAATAATTTTCCTGATTGCAGATGTTAAGCTAATGGGGTTATAATTGCACGTGTACTGCCTACATCCTTTTTTAAAACAATGGTTCTAATCTGCTGTGTCCTACCCAAAGTCCAGAGAATGTCACAAATGTCTCTAAGATAACTTCCTCTATTTCTTTCAATTCCCTGGGATAGATTTAATCAGAATCAGGACATTTGTGTACCTTTAGATGCACTATTTCTTTAGTGAAGGCAATTGTACTGAAATTCTCACATTTCATCACATCTTTAACATCATCTCTTTGGCATGTTAGACATACCCGTCCACTGTGAATACTAGCACAAAATAGTCATTCAAACCCTTGATTCTTTCCTTAATTCTCCTTCCCATTGTCCAAGAGATATAGGTTCAATTTAATCAGTTATTCTGCTTTTTTATAATTATAAAATCCTTTACTAGCTGCTTTTATATTTTATGCTTTACTTTTGTAACCTATCTTCCCTTTCTTTATTGCTTGCCTTGTGGTTCTTCATTGCTTTTTAAAGTTTTCCCAATCTTCCATTTTCCTTGTGACTTCATATACATGAGATCTTAATTTGATGATTCTCTTTAGAACATAAAACACAACATCTCAGTACAGGCTCTTTGGTCCTTGATGTTATGTGACCCATATAGCCCTAAAAAAAAAGTATTAAACCCACCTTATCCCATAATCCTCTATTTTTCTTTCATCCATCAGCCTGTCTAAGACTCTCTTAAATGTCCCTAATATTTCAGCCTCTACCACCATCCCCGGCAAGGCATTCCAGGCACCCACAACTCTCTGTGTAAAAAAAAACTTACCACTGATGTCTCCCTAAACTTATCTCCCCTTTGTACATGTCCTCTGGTGTTTGCCATTCCTGCCCTGAGAAACAGGCACTGGCTATCCAACCTATCTATGCCTCTTCTAATCTTATGGACCTCTATTTAATCTCCTCTCATCCTTCTATGCTCCAAAGAGAAAAGTCCCAGCCCTATTAACCTTGCCTCATAAAACTTGTTTTCCAATCTAGGCAACATCTTAGTAAATCTCCTCAGCTCCCTCTCCATAGCTTCCACATCCTTCCTCATTTACCACCTTTGCCTAGAGTTCTGTTATCCCCTGAACTTACAAAGAAAAAATAAAGATACAGAAAAATAAATGAAGAAGGGCTCATGCCCAAAATATCAAATGCCTTCCTTTTTAAAGATGTTGTGTGACCTGCTGAGTTTCTCAGCACTTGTGTGTACTGTGGAAAATCAATGCTGCTATATGGATAACGTAAGGTACAATTCGGTGCATAGGTGATGGTAAAGCTCTTTGCCTGCAGTATTGTAGAATATGTAAATAATAGTTACGATTTGCACAGTTGCAAATCATCCAATGTCCCCCTGTTAATTTCAAATGAAATGGTGCACTCAAGCATTTGCCTGCTCCTGAATGCATGTAATACTCCTTTTACAACTTGATTGGGAGGAATCATGAAAAAAGTCAATGTCAAAATTTTTCAACTGGCATTATTAATGCAACCTAATGAAGATATAAAGTGAGATTCTTGCATGCATTACCAACTGCCAAAATTGCATGGACTCCTTGCATGTTCTTTTGAAATCATTACTCTTTTCATTCTGCTGCTGCAATTATCACATCAGTTTTAGACAATGGGCATATCACCCAAAAAGACTTTAGAATTATTGGGTGCTCCATGAAAGAATTATTTACTTGATCTAAATCTTGCTGATGTGTGGCAGTGAATTGCTCTGAGACTACAGTGAACTGGATGTGGGGGGGCTGGTAGTCATGGTGGGGAGCTGGCTGATGGAGGACCTCAGTTTTCTTCAGGCTGACTTCCAGGCCAAACATTTTGGCAGTTTCCACAAAACAGGACGTCAAGCGCTGAAGAACTGGCTCTGAATGGGCAACTAAAGCGGCATCGTCTGCAAAGAGTAGTTCACGGACATGTTGCTCTTGTGTCCCACAATCTCCATCGGGCACACAAAACTCAAAACGGTCAACCAGTTTACCTATCTCAGCTGCACCATTTCATCGGATGCAAGGATTGACAACGAGATAGACAACAGATTCGCCAAGGCAAATAGCATCTTTGGAAGACTACACAAAAGAGTCTGGAAAAACAACCAACTGAAAAACCTCACAAAGATTAGCGTATACAGAGCCGTTATCATACTCACACACCTGTTCGGCTCTGAATCATGGGTCCTTTACCGGCATCACCTACGGCTCCTAGAACGCTTCCACCAGCATTGTCTCCGCTCCATCCTCAACATTCATTGGAGTGACTTCATCTCCAACATCAAAGTACTCGAGATGGCAAAGGCTGACAGCATTGAATCCTCGCTGCTGAAGATCAAACTGCGTTGGGTAGGTCACGTCTCCAGAATGGAGGACCATCGCCTTCCCAAGATCATGTTATATGGTGAGCTCTCCACTGGACACCGAGACAGAGGTGCACCAAAGAAGAGGTACAAGGACTGCCTAAAGAAAGCTCTTGGTGCCTGCCACATTGACCACCGCCAGTGGGCTCTTATCGCCTCCATCCATGCATCTTGGCACCTCACAGTTCGGCGGGCAGCAACCTCCTTTGAAGAAGACCGCAGAGCCCACCTCACTGACAAAAGACAAAGTAGGAAAAACCCAACACCCAATCCCAACCAACCAATTTTCCCTTGCAACCACTGCAACCATGTCTGCCTGTCCCGCATCGGACTTGTCAGCCACAAACGAGCCTGCAGCTGACGTGGACATTACCCCTCCATAAATCTTTGTCCGTGAATCCAAGCCAAACAAAAACAGTGAACTGGAATTCAAGGTCTATGCATTGTTCTGCTGGCTGGCTCCTCCCTTGGCTCTACCCCCACCTACCCCAATATAAACCCTGGTGTTCCCGCCTTACCTCAGATTCACCTGAGGACTATTGTGTCTGCTGGCCATTGATTGTAAGCTATTAAAAGCTTGTTTGTACTCATCATTTGTCTCTGAGTGCAATCAGTCGCGTTACAATTTTAATAGTTTAACTTTGAAGCTGGATGGAAGCCCTGTTGAAGCCAGGCATGCTCCAGATTGACCCTCTGTCCCCTGAGGCCCCAGAAGAATTCACCTACTGGCTGGAGTGCTTCCAGTCCTATTGACGGACACACAAGACGTCTTCAACTCTGATAGTCTCCAGAGATCTACACTTCGCTCTCGAGTCAGCCCCAACAGGTTCACTGTCATCAGAGACTGTGCTAATTATGAGTCAGCGTCTTGAAGGCTTGAAGGCCCGCTACATGAGGCCCCAGATCAACATGCTGGGAAGGCACCAACTCACTCCACGTCGGCAGCATCCAAGTGAGTCACTGAACGATTATGTCCTTGAACTGTGGGCCCTGACCAGAAAATTCCACTACAAAGTGAACAAGACCTAGGTGAGAGGAGGAAAAAATCCGGGACACCCTCGTGGTAGGAGTGAGGTCAAGGTACGTGAGGCAGCAACTGCTAGAGTTAGGGAAGAAATACTGGGACAGCACCCTGGATCTCGTGAAAGTGCTCGAGCAGGCCCAACTGGGACCTGACGACCTCATGGTCGAAAGCGGCACCTTTTCAGAGGACCTGGTTATTGGAGCACCTGTGACCCCCGCAGCCACAGTGCCGACTGCTGCAGCCATGTGCAACTGGGGATGCCACTTCTGTGGACAGGCACAACACCCCTGCGCCCAGTGCCCTACAAAGGATTCCGTGTGCTCAGGATGCAGTAAGCGAGGGCACTGGGTGAAGGTCTGCCGGGCTAAAGGGAACCCAAAGTGGCTGACTGTGTTTGCAACCCCCAAATCATCGTTCGACCCGTGCCTGAGTCCCGAAGTGCCGGCTTCAACCTCTCCATGCTACTTGCTGCCAGCATCTTGCTGCGTCTTGTGGTGAGAACTGCTACTGGAAGTAAAGCGTCATGGGAAGCTACAGCAGCCATCTTCCCATGCCTCAAGGTGCAGGCCACATAATCCTCCTTCTGATCAAGATGGATGGTGGCCATCATGCCACGCCTCATGGTTAACACCATCCTCTCTGTCTATGAGCTAAGAGGAGAGAGTCGACAGCAGCATGGGGAATGACAGGGTTTCCAGAGCACTGGCATCAGTCGTCCTGGATTAGGTAATACCTCACCAATTGAACAACCTGACAATGGAGGTGAGGGTAATGGACGCTTGACAGATTCTTCGGTAGACACTGGCTCCACGGAGAGCTTTATAAACTCTGTGATGGCTCTGTGGTACAACATAAAAGTGTATCCGATGGGCTATCATAGTTTCCTACCTTCGCACTCGCACTCTGCGATGATTCAGGGATATTGTTTAGTAAAACTAACTGTAAAGTTGGGGGGGGGGTGATTTTGTAAGTTCTGATTGTATGTACTGGGCCTGGACTTCCTGTATCATCTTTAAAGCATGACCATGGGATACTCCAGCATATTTCCTTCAATTACAGTGCAGGACGGAAGGTCCCAAAAGCCAGACATCACATGCGGTCTCTCCTCCATATATATTAATCCCACCCCCCCCCCCCCCCCCACCCCACTGTTTCCAAATTTAACTCCCGATTGCAAACCAATAGCTATAAATAGTAGTGCGGGGAATTGGGAATATATTAGAGCAGAGATGCAATGGCTGCTGAAAGAAAATATAATTGAGCCCAGCAACAGCCCATGGAAAGTTCAGAAGGCAGTCATGAAAGGGGAAGAGAGTCCAGGCTACTGATTGACTACAGTCAAACAATTAACAGTTTCACACTCTTGGACACATACCCACTCCCTTGAATTTCCGACATGGTAAACAAAATTGTGCAGTACCGGGTCTATTCAACCATCGACCTGAAAGCTGCATACCATCAGTTATTGTTCCTTTTTGAGGACCGCCCCTACACAGCATTTGAGGCAGACAGAGGGTTCTTTTCAGCATTGCTAATGGAGTCTCAGTCTTCAAGAGACAGATGGACAAAATGGTTGACAAGTATGGGTTGAAGGTCACCTTCCATTATCTCGTCAATGTCACCTTTTATGGACAGTCTCTGGAAGACCATGACGCCAACCTCCATGCAGCCAAGGTCCTGAATTTCACTTACAACTCCAATAAGAGCATGTTCTGGACTAAACATCTAGCGATCCTGGGTTATGTGGTGGAGAATATCATCATTGTCCCTGACCCCGATCGAATATGCCCCCTGTTAGACCTCCCGATCCCATGAAAGCCTTAAATAGGTGGGTGGGCTTCTTCTCCTACTATGCCCCATCCACAGATAACGTTGCAGCCTCTTAAAATCCATCTTCTTCCCATTATCGCCCGAAGTCCAGCAATAATGCGAGCAACCAACGGAGAATATTGTGGCCCAAACCCCCAAATGTACCAGATAACCATGAAAAAGGATTCCAACCAAGGCTCACATGCCACTATTATCCATAAGAGCCTTGTTAACCATTTGTTGTACCTCATCACGGGTAACTGGAGCGGGAGAAGCCGGCTCGATAGAAGCAGCAGGGGGAGCAGAGGGCACAGCTGGGCCAGGAGGACTCAGCAGCTGGGGATGATGTTCCCCTGCTTTTCTCTTATAAAGGGCATAAAGTCCTGCAGTAGGTTTCCCATCAATATCACTTTTAGGTACGCCTAACTTTAACAAGGTTAGAAAAAGGTCCTTTCTTGTCAGTCCGTTATTAGCATCAGCCCCTCTCTTTTCATCCTGCTTGTTTGATGTAACCTGGGTTGTACATGAGTGGATTTTACTTCTCAACTCTAATTCTCGAAGCCCAGATAAGGCGTGCACTGCCTCAAACACAGGATGCCCAATTAGTGGACTAGTTACGGACAGAACCAGTCCCCGTACAGTGGGTTGGGCAGAATGAACCAATCTGGTATGCATTCCGGCCGTGAATATCTCTTCATCAGGGCTTCCCCCATGTACCCATAGCCTCAAACACCCTGCATACAAGGCAGAGGCCAGGGCCTGTTGATGAATTACTGTTATACCCTCCTCTGGGGTTCTCCAATTGTTCTACAAATGTAAATCCCAATCTACTGGTGATGGGTATACTTGTAGCAGGGCATCCCCTAGAGTAGTAAGTAAGTAATCCATCTCTCTCCCTCTACCCCGCAGCTCAGCAGTGACCCTGATATCAGTAGATAATGTTCCTAATCCCAACAATTCCTCAGGGGTTAAAAATACATTACCCCCTCCTTGTTCCCAGACACGCAGGAGCCAGGCTCCAGAGTTTCTCCTGCCTTTTGCCTAAATCGATCTCCAATGGCAGCCAGCTCTTTTACAGAGAAATCACATATCTTTGACTGCTTCCAAACCCTGTTCCCACTTTGGCCCGCAGGGACCTCCACCCAGTCTAGGGGAGGATTCCGAGGCCATCTCGTAGAGGGAGTAGGCCATAGAGCATAAGCAGGAGTTTGGGTATTTTCCCCTGGGTCCACTTGGGAGACCGGGGTATCTATCCCTTCCATCTCTACCCTTACATCATCCCCCCTTCTGTCTGTTTGGGAAGTCTGCTGCCTTATGGGGCGGGCGTGAACAGCAGGTGGTGGAGAGGGTGGTATGTTAGACACATGCTGAGGAGTATCTGCATTATTACCATTGTCATTCCAGATATTCCCATCCCAATTCTCAATTACATCAGGATCATCACCATTCCTTACCATGACACGAATATGATATGGATTGGGTTCTACTCCATGCCTTTCCTTATCTGCATAGAGCTGCTGCCTGAGTTTAATATTACAGCAGATCATTTGGACTTGCTTATCTTCCCATTCTTTGGCTCTGTCCTGACTGGTGCGAACAATCTCACCCATCATGGAAAAGCATTGTTGCATGGCTTCTAGCTCCTCCTCTAATTGCATTCTCTTGCACTGAGATTCTACTTCTCTTTGAACTGATTCTGCTTCACGCTGAACGGAGTGGCGTAAGGTTGTGGCCAGCAACCAAAAACATCCGTCAGCGTCCCTTTTTTATCAGGAAATTTACTTTCTCGAAGGAGAATGGCAACCCGCTCTCCCAGAGGTGCACTAGATGAATCTAATTTCTCATCCTAACTAATGGGTGGTCCCAACAAAGACAGGGTATTGGCTATCATGCCAAACCCATTGTCTTTGGAAGTCCATCCAGGAATTAAGAACTGCTCAGGGCTCACCTCTTTCTTTCAGTGAAACATCTTGAGACCAACTCTGCTCGCTGCGCCAATTGTCTTGGGTAAACTTATACCTCTCATTTTGTTCGTTTTAGATTGGTCACAGAGATTGAGCTACCGAAAGAAAATAGACACACACACACCGAGAGCAGTTCAGTTTATACAAATGTTTATTACAAATTCAAAAGCTGATTTCACACTACAATATGCAAGCCCTTCCCAACTATACTTATCAACTCTTGGATTGGTCCCAACTGCTGAAGCGAGGCAACGACTGCACACTTGTAGTAGGTTGTCAGGGCGCCGGTAGCAGCTTCTCCACCTCCCCTGACCGGGACGTTGGCTGGACTCCAGAAGTTCTTCTTCTTGCTGAGAGATGTTGCCACCTCTCGGAGAGTCTCAAACTTCAGCAGCGGGGCCATGGCTTATATTACCCAAAAACTGCTTACCCAAGCACCTATTCCCAGCACAGCAAGAAAGATAAGCAAGCAAGCTAGCATGTTAGGCTTCTAATGAATAACATAATTTTCAGCTTATCACTTTGAATATAATGGTTTATTTTGCATCAAGGCTAGGCCTCTGACAGTCTGTGACCAAAACAAGCAGGAAGATTAAATGTTCTTGGTACACAGATGTCCTTTCGTCAGATAACAGCATCTCTGGCCCCTTGGTGGAATTTTGCTTATGTCTGCTGATTCTAAAACACAAGCAGGTTCTCAGCCTTGCAGAACCCAGAGCTGCAAGTTTAAAAAAACAGGTTAGAATCTTCCATTACAGTTGCCAAGGCCACCATGCATGCAGTGGATGAGAATGCACCCTTCCAGGTGGAAAACGATGCCTCTGACATAGGTCTGGCCGCTACCCTTAACCAGGTCGGTTGCCTTTTTCTCCCACAATTTACAAGACCACGAGCTTTGGAACCCATCAGCGGAGAAGGAGGCTCAAACCATTGTAGAGGGCATCAGGTACTGAAGACATTACCTGACCGGCAGAAAATTTACACTGCTCACAGACCAGCGATCAGTAGAATTCATGTCTAATAATGCAAAAAGGGGAAAAATAAGGAATGATAAGATTGCTCGGTGGAGGATCAAATTTTTCACCTATTATTATGACATTGCATACAGGCAGCTACTCTCAATGAACCTCCAGATGCCCTGTCAAGCGGATGCTGTGCCTCTGCACACACCAGCCAGTTGCAGTCACTGCACAATGAGCTTTGCCACCCGGTCATCACTCGCATGGCTTATTTCATCAAGGCACGCAACCTCCCCTACTCCATTGAGGACATTTGGGAAATGATCAGGTCCTGTCAGGTCTGCACAGAGTGCAACCTGCAATTCTACTGCCCTGACAAAGCACACCTGATAAAGGTATCCGCCCCTTCGAATGACTCATGGTGATTTCAAGAGACCCCTCCCTTCCACCAATGGAAATATGTACTTTCTCAAAGTCATTGCCGAATAGTCACATTTTCCATTCACCATCCTTTGCCTAGACATGACCACCACAACAGGGGTCCAGGTAGTTCAGGAAGCCCAAGTCCTCCTGTACTGCAGTTATCAACCAGAATTATCAGACCCCCTGACAGACATAATGTAAATATTTGTAAAGTAATAGTTTTGTTTTAATGAATGGTCTCTGTCTTTCACCTACAGGCTCTATTCCAGAAGGAAGAGGTGAAAGCAGTGAACTGGAATTCACTGTCTATGTTTTGTTCTGATCACTGGCTCCTCCCTTGGCTCCACCCTCACCTACCCCAATATAAACGATGGTTTTCCCGCCTTACTTCAGATTCACCTGAGGACTATTGTGTCTTCTGGCCTTTGATTGTAAGCTATTAAAAGCCTATTTGTACTCCTCACTTGTCTCTGAGTGCAATCAGTCACATTACAGAGAGCAGGTGGAATAAACATTTAAATGTTCTTAGTATTAGTGATTATTTGATTACAATGGTTCATTTTTGAATAAGATATCCAATTTTTTCCCAGATGCACAGATGGTTCTGTTAGAAAAGGAGAGGCTTTTCAAGGTCAGAGGAAATTCAATAAAATATAATTTATATGAGTATTTCTGAATGCAGGAGGAAGCTAATTGATGATCCAGCAGTTAAACCAACATCAACGTAAGAAATTAACCTTGACATTTTTTTGTGATTAGCGGATGGATCCTCGGGAGACTACTTTCAAAATCAGCAGATGAAGCATTTGACAACGAACTCAAAGTGTCTGGTTAACTTCAGATCAACACTGCAAAAACTATTTTTCTACAACATGTAAAGCATATCTTTTTTGAAATTATGCTGTTCTGTATTTGCATGTTTATGCTAAAGAGGTTCACCTTAAAGTCTTTGTTCTTTATTGAGAGTTTGAAAATATACAATTTTACAGTGGATGAGACAATAAATCTGGTACAGGGTACAGCATAATACTATATAATTTAGTTTCAAATGGTTACAATAAGCATTAAAACATTGGAAACATGATTTTGAAGTTAAATATTAATCAACTTGGGTCTACTACATCAGTGTTAAAGTGGAAACAAACACCTGTTGAGTGTGAATCAGGGCTATGTGCTGGAAATGTTCCAATACTGTATTAATATGGGCTTAAAAGTAATTGAGAATCCAAACCTTCTTCAATGGACAACAATGTTGGATGAAGCTTCTTCCTGTCCTCTTTAATAAATGGCTTCACCCTGAATGAACCAGGAAAATCATATAGAAGGAAAGAAGAAACCTTCCCAGTTCTTCACTAAAGTAATGAATCCTACATGCACCACCTCTTAAGGAGATCTCAAGCCCCCAATCATTTCATCAATAATTTTTGGCAATTATCACCTGAACCCCTTTCTACTCTTCACTGTTGTAGCTTGCTCTCTCAAACAAGACCTCCATTTACCCATGATAGGCAGGAACTTCAGGGATAAGAGCTTCAGGGAGAAAGTCATGCTCAAAAGTCAGGAGGCATCTGGCTGGATGACAGTTAGAGAAGATGAAAGGGCCATAGGTCGTCAGCGCAAAGCACCCATGTGACCATTCCCCTCAAAAATAATTATTCAATTTTGGATACTGTTGGATGGTCACATCTCTGACACAGAGTTTGGCACTTCAGCTTAGCAGGGAAGGGAGGAGAGGAGTAGAGTGATAGTCATTGGGAATTCACTAGTAGGTGATCAAAGCTCCCAGTTGGTAAGTTACCTTCCATGTACCAGGGTCAGGGACATCTCTGATCAAGTCCACATCATTCTTAGGTGGGAGGGTGAGTAGCCAGATGTCATGGTCCACATTGGTACAAATGCCAGAATTAGGAGTAGGGTTGAAGTCCTGAAGAGGAAATATAAGGAATTAGAAAAGATGCAGAAAAGCAGGACCTCAAGGCGGTAATCTTTGGACTGCTGCCTGTGCCATGCATCAGCGAGGGTAGGAAAAGGAAAATATCACTGATAATTGCATAGCTGAAGAGTTGGTGCAAGGGGAAGTGGATGAGATTTGTGAATCAGTGGGGTCTCTTCTAGGAAAGATCTGAACTGTTAAAAAAAGGATGGGCTGCATCTGAACCTGAGAGAGACCAATATCCTGGTGGTGGGTGTGATGGATTATATTATATTTTATATTGTATAAGGATGTTTTTGAAGGAGATAGATTGTGGAGGTAGTGTAGGTCACAAACAAATACTAGCACTTCACAAAACAGATCTCATTTAAAATGCCAGTGCTCTGCTCACGCCAGATAGTTCAGGCTCTGAGTGCCTTTGCAAAAACTTTTAAGAAAGCCTATAGTGACTTCACAAATAGGTGTTAATTAGACATGCTGTAGAGTATGGATTATTGTTTTGAAAGCAACAGATGAACAGACTCCAAAGTTTGGGTCCAGTGCCGCAAGCTGACTGGTTGCAGATAGCTATTCTAAGAAGATCATGTGGTTTTGCAAGCAGAGAGAGAGGAGAGAAAACAGGCTTTCTCTAAGAGAGAGAGAGAGAGGGAGAGAGAGAGAGAGAGAGAGAGGGGGGAGAACTGGGTTTCTGCAGTCATGGCAGGCTGGCAGCTTGTTGAAACCCTATTTTGAAGATGGGTTGTGAGTTCTGAGTTCAGCCTGTTGAAAACCCTTGTGGCCCATACAAGAGGAAGTTGCTGGCTAGAGTGTTTCACCTGAAATAAGGGAAACAGAGGGAGCTCTGTGGTGAACTGCAGAAGAAGGGGTTATCATTTGGAAAACCTTGATGGGGCAGGTTTCTTTGGCAAGACACTGAAGTGGCTGATTGGAAGGAATCAGTTTGTGTGTGTGTGTCCAACGAGCAACAAATCTCCCTCTGAAATCAATGGTTACCCTTTCCTTTAAGCACCAGAGGCTGTTAAAATTCATAAGTGTTCAATTCTGTACACAGTATAAGAATTGCCTAAAACAGGTAAACTTGGAGAAGTGAGAAGTGAGATTGGACAGTTAATCAAATAACTTTCCTAAACTTATACACATGTTACATACACGTGCGGTTAGAATTAGAAGGTGGTTAAGTTAATAGTAATAAGTTAAAGTTTGATCCTGTTTTTATGTTTAAAAACATTAAAATTAACTTTTACTTAAGTAACCACTATTCACCAGAAAAAAAAGGACCTTGATCAGGGTGAGGTCAGAATAGAACAGATTGTGTGCTGAACAAATTTCAGATTAAGGAAGAGGAAGTGTTGTATTTGGTTAAAAACAATAAGATTGATAAGTCCCCAGAGCCAGACATTTATCCCAGCTTGCTGTGGGAAGGGAGGGAAGAGATAGCTGGGGCAGTGGCTATGATTTTTGAGTTCTCCTTGGTCAAAGGGGTGGTGCCAGAGGATTGCAAAATGGCATATGTGGTCCCCCATTTAAAAAAAAAGATAATAGGGAGAATCCTGCGAATTATAGACTGGTGAGTCTTATGTCAGTGGTGTGCAAACTATTGGAGAGGATTCTTAAGTATATGATATGCAAGTATTTGGAGAAGTACATTCTACTCAGGGATAGTCACCATGGATTTGTGAGGAGAAGGTTGTGCCTCAAGATTCTAATTCAGTTAGGACAAATGTGGTCAACATGGATTTTTGTAAGCCAGTTGGTAAGGTTCCCCATTAATTACTGATTCAGAAAGTTATGAGGCATGGAACCATGGCTGTGTGGATGAAAAATTTGCTTGCATGTAGGAATTAGAGAGCAGTAGTGGATGGAAAGCATTCTTTCTGGATGTCAGTGACAAGTGGAAGTAATTTGTTCTGGGACTCCTGTTCTTTGTGATATTTATAAATGATCTACATGAAGGAGCAGAAGGATGGATATGTACGTTTGTGGATGATACAAAGGCTGGAGGAGTTGTGGATGGTGCTGAAGGTTATTGTAGGTTACAAAATGATATAGACAGGATGCAAAGTGGAGCAGAATAGTGGAAGATGGAGATCAATCCAGACACATGTGAATACAGTTTGGAAGATCAAAACTGAAGGTTGAGTACAGGGTTAATGATCAGAGCCCTAACAGTGTTGAGGAATAGAGGGAAGATGGATTACAAGTACATACACCTTTCAATGCTGCACAACTTAGTAGGATAGTTAAGAAGGCCTATGAGATGCTGGGCTTCATTAATAAGGGGATTGAGTTCAAGAATAGAGAAGTCATGTTGCAATTCCTCAACTCTTACCAAAGATGTGGGCCCATAGAAACATAGCCTCCCCCATTACTCATGGTGTGGTTCTCTGGATAGACAGCCTCCCCCATCATTCGCGGTGTAGTTCCCTGGATAGACAGCCTCCCCGGCACTCACGGTGTGGGACCCGGATACATAGCCTTTACTATCACTCAGATGTGGGCCCTTGGATAGACCAGCAGGATACCCGAAACCTTGAACTGGCAGAGGCCTGAGGCTGATCTGTGCCACTACATTGCCAACTGTCCCATGCTCCCAGCTCAGATCTAACAGGAAACTTCCACCACTGATGCACTTCAAATTTCTGAAAAAGCTTTCATTGGTAAGATTGCCTATAAGCAGGAGATGAATACAACTCAATCGAATGTAAACATGCCTGGGAACTATTGCTGGTGAATAATCCACTCTCTGTGCTGCAGTGTTTACATTTTTTTCAAAATCAATTCTGCAGAATCATTAGTATTCTGCTACATTCTGGCTTGCATTCCACTTCACTTCAAAAAACCGAATTATTCCAGAATCAGCCAACATGTTAGAATCGAAATAATTCATATTGCAGTAACACAATACAGGTCACTTTTACATACATGATTTAAGAACCCTGGAATCTTCAGGCTAATGGGTAAATTATTAAAAACTGATCCACTGGACTTTAATTCCACCTTGCAAAACTTATGCAGCAGGAAGCTTGTGGGGGGTGGGCATGGTTGGCATAGCGGTTAGCACAATGCTTTTATAACGCTAGTGATCAGGGTGGGGTTTGAATCCTGCGCTGTTTGTAAGGAGCTTGTACGTTTTCCCTATGTCTTGCGTGGGTTTCCCCCAGGGGTTCCAGTTTCCTCCCACCACTTGAAACGTACCAATGGTATAGGTTAATTGGGCGTAAATTGGGTGGCATGGACTCATGGGCCGAAATGGCCTGTTACTGTGCTGTATGTCAAAAAAGTAGATAAAAAAGTACCATCCTTGATGTCAGATGAACATCAGTTTATTTTACTTAACAAAGCAAAGTAACACAGTATGCCTCAAGTCACAAAATGTTGAATATAAATACTGCATGTAAATGATGTAATAATCATGAATGCATTTATGGAACTCCTTTGATTATTATGATCGGCATGCAAGTATGATTCCTAATTTCCCCTGGGCAAGAACATTAAAATGCTGAGCCCAGTGATGGAGCAGTGGGCTATGGAACATAGCATTGTAAGTGACGTGTTCTAAACATTATGAAGAGGGTATTTCTTTCTTTTCAATGGTTGAGCATGGCTTCTGCCCACCTGTTGGCCATGTGATGATACTGACCTATCAGAATTTTTAAAATACTTTATTTATTCGTTCGAAAAATAAATAATATATGACATATACAGCAATTAAACATGAACCTGAACAATTTTTTATATATATAAAAAAAGAAAAAAAAAAGAAAAAGACCCCCCCCCCCTTCAGCCAACTCTCCTAAGGAGAGCCATAAAAACAGAAAAAAAGTAAGGATATTAAAAAAAGGTTAAATATACATATTAAAATCTAATCAATATAAATTGAAATGTAAATATTCTGAGTATAACAGCCACTTATTCATTAAAAATATATAATTATCATGCGAAACATATGTAATTTTTTCCATTATTAAACAATATTTCATCTCATTATGCCATCTATTAATATCAATCATATTTGTATCTTTCCACATACTAGCAATACATTTTTTCGCTATGGATAAAGCTAAATATACAAAAGCAAGCTGATACTTATTTAATCCCAAGCCTTTCAGAGGTTGCAAACTACCCAATAAAAATACTGTTGGATCTAAAACTATTTTAATCTTATAAAGATATTCTAAAAACGATTGATATTCTAAAAAGATTGTATATGTATACATGACCAAACAGCATGAAAAAAAGTTCCAACCATATCACCACATCTAAAACACAGATCTGATTCATTAAAACCATATTATGAATAATCAGCTTATCATCGATCCATAGCACTAGTTTGAGTTCACTACACCCCCATAAACATAGAACACCTCAATACAGGAACAGGAACTTCAACCCATCTAGTCTGTGTTAAACTATGATTCTGCCTAGTCCCATTGATTTGCATCTGGTCCATACACCACCATACACAAACCTACCCAAATTTTACTGAAATGTCAAAACTGACATTTATCCCTTCAGCTGGCAGTTTGTTCGGCACCCTCGCCACACTCTGCATGAACAAGTTCCCCCTAATATTTCCTTTAAACATTTCACCTTTCACCTGTAACCCATGTTCTCTAATTGGTGAATGAGGATTCAAAAGGAATCCTTGAATAGAAAATACAGAATTTTCTTCAGCCTTGATCAAAACAATAGCCTTGGAAGGAGAGCAGGTTTGTTTGAGGCAGCATTCTTCCATTCCATTAATACATGACTTTATATTCACATCCTTAGGACTTAGCAATTTTTAGGGTAGAGCCAGAGGAAGATGTAATTCATGCCAAAATCTTCTGCGAATGTATACAAATGTGATGATGAAAAATATGACTAGATCTTCCACAGGGAGCTGAAGAAAACACAATGTAAGTCCTTCCTTTCCAATTTGACCCTTATCTGCCACAATCCAATCAATAATTCAATGTCACAGTGGATTAAGGTTGATCCACCTGCTCTTCATAACCTTGACATTTTTAAAATAATTTTTTAATGCATTTAACAAAAATCCTTTATACAAGGTAAACTAATGATAAAATAAATCATATATCATATATCAATTGTAAATTAGAAGGATAACCATAATGATTACATACTTATTTCATTCAGGGCATCAAATTAAATCATAACATGTACTGTGTCCAAAAATAATTTTGAGTACAGAAATTACACAAATAATACATGTAAAATTCCCTCACATAAGATATTTCATACCTCTCTGAAGTGATCATGTTATTCCCTAATATGAACCATAATCTGTAGTTGAACCACTCTTTTCTTTATATTTTCTCTCTGATCTACCTGATTAACCCATGAACTCATCAACATTATCGGCATCTTAATCTTCACCGCTTCCTATTAACATGTCCCCAACTCCCTGACATGCCCCCACCCACTCACTCAACATTGGCATGCAGAACTTTGTGGCTGCGTTCCACTTGAGAAGGTTACTTATAGCCTACAAAATTAATATCAGGTACTGTGGAAAACATGGTGCCCATATTTGTAAAATGTGGGTTTGAATGTTTAACAGACTCTCTGAAGGCCTTGTTTCTTAGTAACCTCCAGTATAAAAAAAAATTATGATATAAATAGTTTATTCCCTTGATATTCTCCGGTCCCTCTTTTCTCTGATTTTTTTTTCCTTTCTTTTCTCTCTCTTTTCTTTTTTGGGGGGCTGGGGTTTGGGAAGGTGGGGTGGGAGGGAGGGAATATTTATATGCCACATGTATAATTTTTGAGAGTTCTTTATTGAATGAAATGTACTTACTGTTGTGGTTTAAAAATAGCTAAATAAAACATTTTTAAAAACATGCATGTACCTCAATTCTAAATTGTATTTTTTTTCTCAGCCTTGACAAAGAACTTTCAACCTGAAATATTAACTCTGTTTCTCTTTCCACAGATGTTTCCTGAATGTTGAGTGCTGCCAGCATTTTCCTTAACTAGATCTTAGTGAACATTTAGGTCATTACTTTTTTTGGGGGGGGGGGTCAGGAATATTCAGAGCATAAAAATATGTGTGTATATGTGTGTGAGCACAAAGTACCTTAGCATGTATTAAAGAACAATCTTTCCTGGACTTATAACATCTCTTCATTAGGCAGGAAGGTGCAGCAGCACTCGTATTTCCTAAGAAAGCTGAGAGGACAAGGCTACTTGCATCCAACTTGACAACCTTTTTCCAGAAGCACAATTGACAGTGTCTTATCTGCATTGCTGTGAGGTATAGTAGCTGCAAAATATCTGCATTGCTGTGAGGTATAGTAGCTGCAAAATATCACACTAAAAGTCTAAACAGAGGATCATTGGAAGAGGGGAAAGGATCACTGGTGTCTTCCTTTTCTCTATAGATGATATTTAATGGGAGGATTGTCTAAACATTGTCTAAACAAATTATAGAAGACCCTTTCCATCCAGCACATAGTATCTTTCATCCATTACCATTAAGAAGGAGGCAGAAGTGCATCAAAACCTGGACCACCAGGCTGAGGAATAGTTAGTTCCTGCAGGCTGAGAGTAAATCATTCTAAATATTAATATATGCTTATTTTGATTATTTATGCAATAATTTTGTATTATACATTGTGTTTTTTGAGGGCATCATGGTTGTATATGTAAACTCATATTATAATAAATGAACTTGAATGACTTGGTTTATCTATCTACATATAGATTTTATAATGATTTATTAACTCAAATGTGCAATGTCATTTTAATGATATTTCAGCATATTTTGGGATTGACTTTTTGTGATCATATAAATTATGTTGGAGTGAATCTGCAAATCTTTAATTTTATTTGACAAGACTATTTATGTATGATTTTTCCCTTTGCAGCACTGACTTCCTATTGCAACTAACTACACGTATGTAATTGACCCTCAGCATTATGATATTTGACAAATGGACTGGAGCTCTTTGACAATATAATGAGCAATATGGATAGAGGGAAACAGGTAGATCTTGTGTATTTGAATTTCCAGAAGGCATTCAATAAAGTACCAGAATCTATCGATTCCTGGAAGATCATTACCAATGACTCCACAATCTCTACAGCTGCCTCCTTCAGAACCCAAGGGTGCATTCCATCCAGTTCAGAAGACTTAGCTGCTCTTAGACCAGTTAGCTTCCTAAGAACCTTCTCTCTCGTGATCTTAACTGTACTCGCTTCTTTCCCCAGAGACCCATGAGAGTCTGGTATGCTACTAATGTCATCCATAGTGAAGAGAATTCCAAAATATTAATTCTGTTCCACTGCCAACTCCTTGTCTCCCATTACAATTTCTACAGGGTCATTTTCTATTCATCCTTTGTCTGGTCATTTTTACTCTATATATGTTTTAAAAAGCTTTTAGTATTTTCTTTGATATTATTTGCTAACCTTTCATAATTATCTTTTCCTTCATAATTATCTTCTTAGTCATCTTCTCTAAGTTTTTAAAAGGTTTCCAGTCCATTATCTTCCCACTAAATTGTGATTCCTTGCATACTCTTTTTTTACATTTACTTTGGCCTTAACTTCCTTCGTCAGCTACAATTATCTCATTTTTCCATTGACAACTTTCTTTTCTTTTGGTATGTACCTGTCCTGCATTTTCCTCATATTTTGAAGAAACCCTAGCCATTACTAATCTGCTGTCTTCCCCATTAGTGTGCTTTTCACATCGGCTTTAGCCACTTCCTCTCTCATGTGACAGCAATTTCATTTACTCCACTTAAATACTGACACATTGGACTTTAGCCTCTCCTTTTCAAGTTTCAAAGTGAACAAAATCACTGCCTCCTAAGGGTTTCTTTACCTTCAGCTTTCTAGTTAGCTTTGGTTCATTGCACAGCACCTAATCCAGACCTGCTGATCCCCTGATGGGGTCATCCACAAGCTGCTCAAAAAAAATCATCCTGTGGACATTCCATAAACTCTTTCTCCTCAGATCCCATTCCGACCTGACTTTCTCAATCTTCTTTCATGTAAAATCCTCCATGATTATTGTAACATTGTCCTTCTGACATGCCTTATCTATTTCCGATTGTATTTTGTACTCCCCCTCCTGGCTGCTTTTTGGAGGCCTATATATTAATGCCATTAGTGTCCTTTTACCTTTACCATGCCTTAACTCAACCTATAAGGATTCTACCTCTCCTGAGTTCATGACCTTTCTTTCCAATTATTTAATATTGCAGCTTATAACAGAATCACATTATGTCCTCTGCCATTGTTGCCTATTATGGAATAGATGGCTCTGGGACTAAATTTGCTGTTCTCGCCAAAATAGGAGGTAAGGCATGTGATGCTGAGGATAGAGAAAGACTGCAAAGAAATCTTGATAGTTTAGGAGAACAGGCAAAGTTTTAGTAGATGAAATACAATTATGCAAATATATGGTCATACTCTTTGGTCGAAAAATAGACTGGGAGACTATTATTTAGATGGGGAGAAATTTCAAAATTCTGAAGTGAAAATAGACTTGGAAATCCTCATGTAGAATACCCTAAAGTTTAACCCCAAGGTTGAGTTGGTGGTGAAGAAGGCAAATGCAATTTTGGCATTCATTTCTAGGGGAGTGGTTATAAGAGACAGGATATAATATTGAGACTCTATAAAGCACTGGTGAGACCTCATTTGGATTACTGTGCAAAGTTTTGGGCACTTTATTTGAGAAATAATGTTCTGGCATTGGAGAGTTCACAGAAGACTTACTAGAATTATACCAAGAATGAAAGGTTAGCAAATGAGGAATATTTGTTGACTCTTGGACTGTACTCATTGGAGTAGAGAATATGAAGGGAATCTCATAGAGGCAATCCTGGGCAGAGTAGATGCAGCAAGGATGTTTCCCATGACAGCGGAATCAAGGACAAGATTACACAGCTTCAGAATAGAAGGGCATCAATTTAAAACAGAGATGTAGAAACATTTATTTGGTCAAAGGGTCATGAGTCTGTGGAACTGTGAAAGCGAGATCATTGGGTATATTTAAGGCAGAAATTGACAGGTACTTGATTAGTCATGGCATCAAGGGTTATGGGGAGAAAACCAGGAGTGGCACTGAGTGGGAGGATGGATTTAGCTCATGATTAGAATGGTAGAGCAGACTTAAAGATCCAATCGGCTGACTTTTGCTACTATACCTTGTGATCTTGTGCCCCATAAAAGACTTCTACATAAGAATGCATGCAGTTGGGGGTAATATATTAGCATGGATAGATTATTAGTTAACCAATAAAAGACATTGGGCAAATGGTTCCTTCTCTGGTTGAGAATCAGTGGTGATGAAGTGGCATAGCGGTCGGTGCAGATCAAGCAACTGTTCACTATATACACAATTATTGGAAGATAGGACTGAGTGTTGTGACACAAATTGCCTAGAGGATGTGGAGATTCTGCAGGGAGCTATAGATAAGTTGATAGGAAAGGGTCTGGCAGAAGGAGTTAAATGTTTGTATATATGAAGTCTTTCAGTTTTAAGGAAATAGTAGATTGGATTATTATTTTAATAGTGAAAGATCGATGCATGCTGTTATGTAGAGGGGCTTGGGTGTGCTTGTTCATGAATTGCTAAACATGGTGCTTTGCTAGTTCAGCAGGTTATCAAGAAGGTAAATGGAATGTTGGCCTTTATTGCCACTTAAGAGCAGGGAAGTTCTGTGGCAGCTGTACATAGTACTGCTGAGGCTGCATCTGGAGGAAGGTGTGCAATTCTGGATCCTTACTTGAAAAATGATATATAGTGCATAGAAAGTGCTGGAGGATCTTAGTCACTCTGCATCTATTTGAAGTAAAGGGTAACCAAGTTGAAGGCCTGAGCCCTTCGTCAAGTATGAGCAAAGAGTAGGCAAGCAGGTGAGGAGAAGATAAAAGGAAGGAAGGAGCAAGAGGGTAACAGGATAATAGGTCATAAGTGGACATGGGTGGAAAGGTGGAAGAGAATAAAAACCTGAGAAGGGATAAGGGGAAGGGGCAGCTTTCTGAATGGAGGGAAGGGATGGGGTGGAGAGCTGGAGAAAGAAGACAGAGGGATAGGGAAAGGGAGACACTTGCGGGAAGAGGATTAACATAATGTGAAGAAGTCAATATTTATGCCATCTTGGTGATGGAACTTACAAAGATTAATAGTTTCCCATAAGTTTCACCCTCTGCCTCGACATAGTACCTCTGTCTTTGAAGTTCTTCATATACAGAAGGACTCATAGTGACTGAACATAAACTTTGTCATAGATGGCAAGATCAAGGCCCTTTACGGCATTTGTCATGTTTCTGAATAGGATGCATGACTCTTTTAATCCTGTGGCAAACTACATCCCTTGCCATTTTTTAGCTGCTTCTCAGTACAGAAGGCTGAATCTCAGGTACTAATGGCTGCTACTTTTCTTATCTTCATACTCCTAACCGAGCTTCAATAAATTTGATTACCTTTAAGGAAGGTGCTGCAAAGCCACGGAAGCCTTCTGGTGAATGTTATCCTAATGATGTGATTCCAATATGTGTGGCATTCAGAAAGGAACAAGTACTCACCAACTGTTATTGAGTTTGAGTTCCCGAGACCTCATTACACCCTTGGTTCAAAGAATTGGATTGCAAAAATGAGGTGAGAGACAACTCTCAATGTAAAAGAGCTGACATCAACGTTGATGAGAATTAAGGCCGTGTTCAAGAACCCAATAGCTTAAAATGAGGGTTTTGAGAATGGCACCCATGTTGCCTGAAGGAATTGAATGTATGTCATTGACATGCAGCCTTAACTATATTCCAAAAACTAGGATCATATTTTGTAATATAAATCTCGGTGTTTATGTATCAATGGTACAAGTTTTGGTTTAATTATTTTTTTATTGGAAGACCAGCTTGTCAGCACTGGCAAAGGCATCTGGGAAGTCAAGATTACAAAGCATTTATCATCCATTTTATCAATAATCAGCAGATCTATATACGCAGAGATTTAAGCTAAGGGGATTAAGGAAATAGAACAGTTTGAGTCACTGTGCATTATTAAGGTGTCAATGCTGTTTATGAGTGAGGAAATGCACTTGAGACCATCATATTCCTGATCTTATTTTGATATTAACATTGTAAACAATTGTCATTGATATTTTAGGGGAGAGAACATTCATTTATTGTTTCTGGCTAGACAAAATATCAATCACTTGCCCATTTCAGATTTGCCCTGCAAGCAAGATACTATTTCTATAAAGGCAGAAAGTGAAAGGAAAATGTGCTAACTGTTCTTATGGTGCAGGTCAACAATGGATCTCCTGGCAACAGTTGACTAGAACCCACAATGCACCTTACCTGTCTCTTGATTGATACATATAGTGGTTGACAGTCTGCTTGTTTTGATGGTTCACTTCTGCTTCCATTCCTTGATTTTCTACATTGTCATTCATGAATTCCTTCAGTAGCTGCATCAAAAACAATTGCTTATCTTGCAGTGCTGCAGCAGGTTGAAAAATAGAAAAGAAAACGTAAAAGTACTGTAAATTCTCATTCTACAGTGTGCCAGTGAATATATCTGAAGATAAAGTACCCAACTGTAACTTTCCTGTTTTGAATACACTACAAATACTGAACTGTATTATATATTTAAATTTTTATCTTTAAACATACAGCACAGTAAACAGGCCATTTCATCCCATGAGCCCGTGTCACCCAATTACACCTAAATGAACTACAACCCACCCTATGTTTTAAAGGGTGCAAGGAAACTGGAGCTGCCAGAGGAAATCCATGTCAATATGTACAAACTTTTTAAAGGCAGCGTGGGATTCAAATCCCAGTCCCAATTGTTGCACTAACTGCTATGCTAACTGTCCCACCCTAAATATGCTAAATTATATTCTCCAGATTCTTAGTGAATAAGAGAAAACACGATTACAGAGTTGTGGTTGGAAGGAGTTGGAGGAAAGGAAGGGGTGCTAGCAGAAAGAAAGTGTTGCTGCAGACAGGATATTGGATAAGGACAGTGATGTTTTTTGATGCCATTTTAACATTTGAAGAGTGAAAAATGGGGAAGTTTTTGCATACGTACACTCTTAGTTTTGCAGGCCACTCACTCAATTAGATATAATTTGGAGCTTGCCATCAAAAGTTAAGTTGGTTAAAGGCTGGGGGTGGAGATTGAGAGTTAGGAAAACAATGTACTAAGTAATGGTAAGACAAATGAGATGCTGCAATCTGAAGCAACACATAATATACCAGAGGTACTCAGCAGGTCAAGCAGAAAAAAATGGTCAAGGTTTCAAGCTGGATACCATCTTGATGAAGGGTTCCAGCCTGAAACATTGACAATTATTTTTTCTTTCGCTGATACTGATTCACCCAGGCCATGGTAGGGTCAGCCTTCTAAGGGGATCAGAAGGTTGAAGGGACTAAGACCAAGTGTCATCAAGAATCTGAGGCTTGGGTCAATGAAAAATCAGGCCAATGCATTTATTGTGCTAGTAGAAACTCCAGAGTACACAACTGAAGCTTCAATGGTCATCATTGTGTTTGACCAGGGGAAGAGTGCATTTTCAATTATGTGATACTGAAATAAACAGTACTCTGCAATTGAATTTCCAAATTTGAACTTCTCTTCAGGCCACCTTGGATATAGGTTTACATATTATTCTAGGTCAAGGTCAGCTTGGCTAACTTTCCTATGACTCCCAGTTTCTGAGCAGCTGCTCAATCACATGCTAGCCATAAAAAAAAATGAAAGATAGCGGGTAAGCAAATTTTTTATCTGCATTTCAAAATTGATCTTTCCCTGACACGAATGAATGGGAATGAACCTCTGCATGAGGCAGCCTTCATGATGATACCTAAAACATCTCAAAGTGGGTTACTCCAACTTAAAGTTGCTATTTGGATGCCCCACACATTGCTATCAATGACTTTGGCATACAACGTTGAGAATACCAAAATAAAGTAGTTTGGCATATTTTGTCACTAGGCACTGATGTTCTATAAACTTTCTGAATTAGCAAGTAATTAAGTTTCAAATCAATTGCTTTCAAAATAATTTAAATAACTCCTGTCTTGGTAGTTATTAAATGTGACTGGGTAAAGTCCTTGCATACTGTGAAGATTGCGATTCTTTTTACACCTGGTTATGCACCAGTGCATTTTCTCATAGTAAATGCATGAGTCTCTTGGTGTTGAAAATTCATTCAGTTAAGAATATTATGATGAGTTTTTTGATTAAATCTAAATTGTGCAAAATTGGCCATTGCTTTATATCTGTAATTTTAAATTAGAAATTTAAGTTCAGTGTTGGAATAGAAAGTTTGCATACCTAAATAACTTAACGTGGAGATAGTATTCAAGCAATTGCCATTGGTGTACCACTATGTAATTCATTAAAATGGAAAAAGTGTTTTCTCTTGTATCTATTAACTCCCAGTTTATTCATGATGACTCTTCCACCACCCCCCTCCCCCGACCTAAACTCACATTCCACTTTAAGTAATCTCTATGCCATAAGTGCTCTATGATCAGTAAGGGATTGTTTAAGGTGGTCTGTGAGTGGAAGGAAAAAGTTTGAAAACCATTGTCTTACTTGTACCTAATTGACTTGTTATGTGAACAGTTTCATAACTGCAAAGGAAATGGGCCAATGACAATTTTTCTCAAGCAAAATATTTCAGTAACAATTGTGTCTAAGACAGTGGTTCTCAACCTTCCCTTCCCACTCACATCCCACCTTAAGCAATCCCTTACCAATCACAGAGCACTTATGGCATAAGGATTGCTTAAGGTGGGATGTAATTTTAGAGGGGCAGTTTGAAAACCACTGTGTTAGAGCATCAGTACTTTGGGGCCCAGTATTCATAATTCATTTGTTTTTAAATTGTTAGAGGAAGACTAAGACAAGGCTAATTTTGAAGGAACTTGCTGGGGTTGAATGAGAGAGAGATATCTGGGAAGGAGAGTTCATGACCAACACATTTCTGCTTGTGTGAAGAGCAAGGTTGGCAATATTAGGGAACCCAGTTTGCTGACAGATTTTGAGGCTGACTCAGCAAAAGAAGGAAATAGGTTAAGTATAGACAGCCAGAATCAAGCAAGCCTCTTGAAGAGTATAAGAGATAAAGGAACATATTTAACAACTAAAATAGGAAGGGAGAAAAAAAGGCCATGAGATATTCTTGGAAGATGAAGTAAAGCAAGATCCCAAATGATTCATAATTATTAGAGAGAATTCTTAGGAAACAGAATTTATGAGTATTTTGGAGAAGCATAGTTTTTATTAGGAATAGTCAGCATGGTTTTGTGAGGGGCAGTTCATGCCTCATAAACCTAATTGAGTTTCTCAAGGTGACCAAAGAAATGACGAATGTAGGATGCAGTTGGATGTTCGTAAGGTGCTTGACAAGGTCTCCCATAGTAGACTCATCCTGAAAATCATAATGCATGGGATCCATGGAAACTAGGGTGCGTAGATGCAGAATTGGCTTGCCCTAAGGAGGTGGTGGTTGATGGAATGTATTGTGCCTGGAGTTTGGTGGCTAGTGGTGTTCCACAGGGATCTATTTTAGAATCCCTGCTGTTAGTTTTTTTTTATAAATGACTTGGATGAAGAGATGGGTCAGTAAGTTGTCAGAAGTTACAAATATTGGATCTGTTGTGGATATTGCAGCAGGGATAGCCAACCTTTTAATTTTTAATTTTTAATTTAGACATATAGCACAGCAACAAGCCATTTTGGCCAATGAGTCTGTACCACTCAATTACATGCTCATGGATTGAAATGTCTAAATTTAAAATTAAAAGGTTGGCCACCCCTAGGTTAAAGGATACAGACAGAGTTGGGCAGAAAAGTGGCAGATAGATTTCCATTTAGATAAGTGTGAAGTGATAAACGTTTAAACCTTAAAATGAAGGCAGAATATGTAGTCAATGGCAGAATTCTTAATAGTGTGGAGGAACAGTGGAATCTTAGGTTCAAGCCAATAAATCCCTCAAGGTTGTTGTGCAAGTTCACAGAGTGGTAAAGAAGGTAAAGAAGAGGTACAAGGACTGCCTAAAGAAATCTCTTGGTGCCTGCCACATTGACCACCGCCAGTGGGCTGATATCACCTCAAACCATGCATCTTGGCACCTCACAGTTCGGCGGGCAGCAACCTCCTTTGAAGAAGACCTCAGAGCCCACCTCAGTGACAAAAGACAAAGGAGGAAAAACCCAACACCCAACACCCAACCCCAACCAACCAATTTTCCCTTGCAACCGCTGCAACCGTGTCTGCCTGTCCCGCATCGGACTTGTCAGCCACAAACGAGCCTGCAGCTGATGTGGACATTACCCCTCCATAAATCTTCGTCCGCGAAGCCAAGCCAAAGACGAAAAAGAAGGTGCATAGTATGCTAGCCTTCGTTAGTCAGGATTTTCAAGAATTATGAGTTGATATTTCAGTTTCAACAATCTCTGCTTAGACCACTCTTGGAGTATTGTGTTCAGTTTTGGATGCCTCATTATAGGAAGAATGTGCAAACTATAGAGAAGGTGCAAAGGAGATTTACCAGGATGTTAGTGGGATCGAAAAAGGTTGACCAAGCTTAAACTTTTCTCCTTTAGAGCAACTGAGGACAAAAGGCCATTTAAGATTATAAGGCTAGAATGAGTAGTAGACTGATGAAGGTTTATAGAGGTCAGCACAATATTGTGGTCTGAAGGGCAAGTACTGTGCTGTATTGTATTATGTTCAAAGTAGGTTAAGAATAAGTGTTTGAAAAGGCTTTTGACAGACTGGAGTGGAACTATTTATTTGAAACATTAAGGAGATTTAATATTTGTATGTATTTTATATCATGGATTAAATTAGTCTACAATACCCCGTTAGCTCTTATAGTCACTAATAATAACAAATCCTCCTCATTTAGTTTGTTTAGGCGAACTAGTCAGGGATGTCCCCTTTGCCCCTTGCTATTTAATCTAACTTCAGAACCTCTGGCAGTAGCCCTTAGGTATTCTTATAAGCTTCAAAAGATTGTCATAGATGGAGTAACTCAAACAATTTCTTTGTCTGCAGATGACTTACTAGTTTATATTTCAGATCCCAAAAGATCTATCCCAGCTATGTTATCTGTGTTTTCTCAATTCAGCTCTTTCTCTGGATATAAATTAATATAAATTAAACCAAAGAGACAAATGAAAAAAAAATTAGAAAGCATATTTCTGAACAAAATTATGTATGAACACATTTTCTTTATTCAGTGATTATGTAATCTAAAAAAATCTGTTCACAAAAATAAATTGAAGCATGTGAGCACAATGGCCTACTGCTGTTTGCTTGATGGATGAATGCAACATTTATTTACATTCTGGTAATGCCTGATGTACTTGTTCTGCTGCTTTGAAAATGTCATCATTCCTGATTGTTTAACTCCTATTATTAAATAAAGGTGCAACTTCTTTGCAGTAATTGCATGTTTGTATAAGCATGATTAACATTCTTGGAAGCATGGAAACATGAGCTTTCACAGACAACAGTCATGAAAACCATGCAGGTAAACTCTTGCCAAATGTCCTGTGTTTTGATCACACTCTGAGCACTTTGATCAACATCACCTTAAGCGTGTTTTACTGAGGTGTATTATACATTGGATTCAAAGAAAATTATACAATTTGGATCCCAGTACAAACACACACACAGGCTCACAGTCAATCATGTAATACAGGTACACAATCCTTTATCCGGAACCCATGGGGGACAATGTGTTCTGAATTTAGGATTTTTCCAGATTTCAGACAAAAGCCAGCTGCCGCAGATTTAAGCCCACCCGAATTGTGCTGTTGTATCCACCCCCTTCCAGTTGCGCTGTCGTGTTTCTCCACCTCACCCACCTGAGTCTCATTGCCGTTTCTCTCCCCCTCCCCCCTTGCCCGAGTCACGTTGCCGTCTCTCTTCCCCTCTCTGCCCAAGTTGCACTGCCGTATCTCTTCCCCGCGCCTGCCTGAGTCACGCCACCGTCTCTCTACCACCCGCCCACCCTTGTCGCGCTGCTGTCTCTCGCCCACCCACCCGAGTCACGCTGTCATCTCTCTCCCCCGCCCACCTGATTTGAACTGCTCTCTCTGCCCCCACCCCTGCCAGAATTGCACTGCTGTCTTTCTCCTCTCGGCCCACCCGAGTCGTGCTACTGTCTCTCTCACCTCCTCCCCCCCACCGTCCAACCTAGTCGTGCTCTCTCTCTCTCTCTCTCTCTCTCTCTCTCTCTCTCTCTCTCTCTCTCTCTCTCCCCCTCCCTCCACTGCACCAGCACCAGGAAAAAATATCCGGTTTTGGAGCTTTCTGGAATTTAGATGTCCGGATAAAGGATTGTGTACTTGAACTTAATTTAGGCCCTAACAATCTCTCTTGGTGCCAATCACTGTCTATCACATTTTGGGCTGGTTAAAGCTGTCTTCCCTGGAGTCCCAGTATCCAGGGGTTTCTTCTTTAAACTTTAAAAAATATTAAATGTAGACATACAGCACAGTAATAGGTCATTTCCCCCCATGAGTCTGTGCCGCCCAATTAACCTACACCCCTGTATGTTTTGAATGATGGGAGGAAATTGGAACCCACCAGAGAAAACCAACATGGGGAGAATGTACAAACTCCTTACAGAGAGCATGGAATTTGAACCCCGCTCCTGATCGCTGGTGCTGTAAAGGCATTGCACTAGCCGTGACACCATCCATGACACCTTCTTCATGAAGATTAGTTACCTGCATCAGATGGTGTTGGTGCTTTCTTCACTCTCTTGGTTGGAGAAAGCCGGCTCCATCTGCTCTTCACTACTGACCACTAGGGCTGAGATATTACTTCCTCTGGTCTTCACGCTAACCACGAGGATGGAGTTGTCGTTCTCCAAGCCTTTCTGATGTGGGGCTAGTTATACTGCTGTTGTAGCCTTCCAGAAATATCTCTTGGCTTGACCAATCAAAGTCAAGGTGGGAAGGATACTGCTATCCATTTCCAAGGATAATGGGTTATCTGGGGGAAAAACCCCAAGTGACACATGGCTCCTATTCAAGTGAGAATTTAAAAGTCAGTTGTAGCTGGAAAGCAGATGATCTGAAGAGCTGTAATCACATGACCTTAGAAACTCCTCACAAGAGAGTTGTGATCATGTGACCAACAGTTCAAGTGGAGCATCAGCATAAAAATAAGGAACTGTGAGCGGAGCAACCGGTGTGTGTATGGTTCAGGGTAACAGGGTGTCTTTAAAGCTTTGGCTCGAGAGAATTTGGTGAGAAGATGCTGAGGATGAGCTTATTTCACTTAAGCAAAGGTCAGGTAAGATCTTTGCACATAAACAAAGGATAGGTCCTGTAGCTAGGGCAGTGGAAAGCTCCGAGTGGAGGATGTGGGAAATCTGGGTGAGCACAATTGTCCCCGATGACTACATCTGCAAGAGGTGCATCCAGCTATAACTCCTGGGAGACCAAGTTAGGGAATTGGAGCTGGAGCTGGATGAACTCTGGGTCTTTTGGAAGACAGAGGGAGTGATAGGCAGGCTAGATAGGGAGAACATCACCTTCAAAAGTCAGGAGACAGGTAACTGGGTGATAGTTAGCAGAGGGAAGGTGAAGTGATGGTCAATGGAGAACATCCCTGTGGCCATTCCTCTTAATAATGTATACCATTTTGGATAATGTTGAGAGGGAATGATCTTCCAGGGAAAAGTCATGGCTATCATGTCTCTGGAACTTAGGTTCTGAAGGGAAGGGAAGAGAAGAGTAGAGTGATAGTGACTGGGGATTCACTAGTTAGGTGAACAGAGAGGAGGTTTTGCAAGTAAGATCAAGGCTCCCGGATGGTATGCTGACTCCTGATCGAGTTAATAACATTCTCAAGCAGGAGGGTGAGCAGCCAGATATCATCCACATTGGTGCCAATGACATAGAAGAAGGGATGAAGACGGAATATTGGGAGTTTGGAAGGAAGCTGAAAAACAGGACCTCAAGATGGAAATCTCACAATTGCTGCCTGTACACATATGGGTGAGGATAGGAATAGGAAGGTATGGCAGATGAATGTGTGGCTGAAGAGTTGGTGCAGGGGGCACAGGTTCAGATTTGTGGATCATTGGGATCTCTTCTGGGTAAAGTCTGACCTGTACAAAAAAGGACGGGGCTGCACCTGAACTAGAGAAGGACCACTTAAGAAGGGTTTAAATTAGTTTGGCATGGGAACCAGAATGTGTTTGCAGAGAACAGGGCAGAAGGTGAAAAGCATGATACAATGAGTTATGGGTTGGCGAGGAAGGACAGGCAGGGGAAGAAACATAAATAAACGTAGCCAGTTAGAGAGCTTGAAATGTGCCTGTTTCAATGCAACAAGTATTAGGAATAAAGTAGATGGATCAGAATGTGAAATTATGATTTTGTGGCCATTAAAGTTTCTTGGCTGTTAGAAGAATAGGATTGGCTGATGCAGGTACAGGGGTTTAGGTGCTTTAAAAGGAATGAGGTGGTAAATCGGGGTAGGGGAGCAGAGGTAACATTACTTGACAGAGATAGTATCACTATCAATGGTAGTATTTGATAGGCCCCTAAATAGCCCTCATGACACCAAGCAACAGATAAATAGGCAGATTTTGGAACAGTGCAGAAATTACAGAGCTGTTGATATGGGAGACATCAACCTCCCCAATGCTGCCTAGTACTTCCTGACTGCAAAAGGGACAATTGGGGCTGAATTTGTCAGGTATATCCAAGAAGGATTCCTGACGCAGTATGTGGAACAGTCGACGAGAGGAGGGGCCATACTGGATATAGAACTGGGTAATGAACCTGGTCAGGTGGCAGACCTCTTGGTGAGGGAGCATTTCAGTGATAGTGTTCACAACACCCTGGCCTTCAGCATAGCTGTGGACAAGGAGAAAAGCAGACAAAATGTTCAAAAGGGGTAGGGCTAATTACGATAGGATGAAACAGGAGCTAGATAGAGTAAATAGGGAACAGACGTTCACGGGAGAAAACACAGCAATAATGTGGAGGATGTTCAAAGGCAACTTGTGCCGGTTTCAGGATGTTTGGCCTCTAATACAGGGAAAGGATGGTAGGAAAAGGAATCCTTGATTGATAAAACAGCTGAGGCAGTTGGTTAAGAAGAAGGAAGCATACATTAGATTTAGGATGCAGGAAACAGAAAGTGCTCATGTGAGTTAATGGTAGCCAGGAAGAAACTTCAGAAAGGACTTTGGAGAACTCAAAGGAAGCATGAGAAGGCAAATAGGATTAAGGAGAACCAAAAGGCATTCTTTGTGTATGCAAAAAAGAGAAGGATGATGAGAAAGAAGGTGGGGCTGCTTAAGAATAAAGTAGGCAATATGTATCTGGAGGCGGCTGTTGTGTGGGAAGAGTCTAGTTTGGTGGGTTCAAAGAGCATGGAGTTTATACACAGACTGAACACAGGGTTGATCTTTATCAAAATACACATATGGCGATCACAACAGATATAACACACATGTACTCTCAATCACAAAACAGTATAATCAGTCACATCGGAATCAACACCACCGATACTAATAAATGCTTACACTCATACAAACTGTACAACCCAGCCACATCAGACTTAATACTATCAATAGTAGCAACTAGGTACAGTCTTAGAAGCACAGCACACTCAGTAACATTGGATTTAAAACTTATGATACTAACCATTATGTACAGACTTATAACAACTAAGGATCACAACATGCTACCCATCATTCCTTGACTAATGTAGGCATGGCTCCAATGCTACCTAACTGCCCCCATCCTTGTGTAAAGTACACCTTACCAATGACTCCTCAATTGTCGTTCACAGTTCATACCTGGAGTGGAGGAGGGTTTGTCTCAGGACAGAAGAGCAAAAGAAAAACAGCTATTGCACATGGTGGACTTTATAATACAGTACGCTGGAGGGTCCAGGTAATCACTAGGTTATTAAAAGGACTCATGGTCAGGTGTGCACTTATGGGTGAGTGAAGTCCAAATTTGATTTTCAGGGTGCAGTGAACTGGAATTCACTGTCTGTGTGTTGTTCAGATGGCTGGCTCCTCTCCTGCATCCACTCTCACCTACCCTAATATAAACCCTGGTTTTCCCGCCTTACCTCAGATTCACCTGAGGACTATTGGGTCTACTGGCCATTGATTATAAGCTATTAAAAAAACATGTTTATACTCCTCACTTGTCTCTGACTTCATTCAGTGGGGTTATAATTTTAATAGCTTAAGTTTGAAATGTGATGGAAACCATGATGAAGCCAGCCATGTTCCAGATTGATCCTCTGTCCCGAGGTCCCAGAAGAATTTGCCTACTGGCTGGACTGCTTCCAGTCCTACCTGACAGCCATACAAGACATCTTCAACTCGGATATTCTATTGGAATTGGTTCTTCTCTCTCGAGTCGGCCCTAAAAGGTTTGCTTTCATCAGAGACAGTACTACCTATGAGTTGGCCATAGAAGACTTGAAGGCCCACTACATGAGGACCCAGAACAATGTGCTAGCGAGGCATCAACTCTCAATGTCGGCAACATCCAGGTGAGTCACTGGATGACTATGGTCTTGAACTGTGGGCTCTTATCAGAAAATGTCACTACAAAGTGTTCACAGCCTGGGTGAGAGAGAAGGAACAAATCCAGACACCCTCGTGGCAGGAGTGAGGTCGAGGTATATAAGGCAGCGACTGCTAGAGTTGGGGAAAATAGTCATGACCAACACCCTGGAGCTGGTGAAAGCACTTGAGCAGGCCCAACTTAGAGCTGACTACCTCACAGGAGAAAGTGGGACCTTTTCAGAGGACTAGGTCATTCGGAAGCCGGCAACCACCACAGCCCCAGCACCAACTTCTACAGACAAGGGCGACCAAGGATGCTACTTCTGTGGTCAGACACAGCACCCCTGCGCCCAATGCCCCACGATGGACACCGTATGCTCAGGATGTGGTAAGTGAGGCCACTAGGTGAAGGTCTGCTGGGCTAAAGGGAACCCAAAGAGGGAGACTGCATGTGGTACCCCCGAATCATCACTTAAGCCATGCCAGAGTTCTGAAGGACCGGCCTCTGCCTCTCTGTGTTGTTAGCTGCCAGCATTATGCTGCACTTTGTGGTAGGACTGGCACCAGAATTGAAGCATCACGGAAAGCCACAGTGGTCATCTTGCCACGCCCCGAGTTCAGCGCCACCTAGTCCATTGTCGGATCAAGATGAAGGTTGGCCCTCTTACCACACCTCATTGTTGACGGCATCTTGTCTGCCCATGGGTCAAGAGGACAGAGTTGACATCAGCATGAGGAGCAATGGGATTTCTGGAGCACTGGCATCAGTTGTCCTGGATCAAGCAAGACCTCACCAATTGAATAACTCAATTATGCAGGTGAGGGCAAACGGACATTTCACTGATTGCTTGGTGAGACACTGGCTCCACAGAGAGATTTATAAACTCTGTGATGGATCTGTGGTTCAACTTAAGAGTGTACCTGATTGGCTATCGTATTTTTCTAGCTTTGCCCTCGCACTCTGCGATGATCCAGGAGTATTGTATTGTACGTATAACTGTAAAAAGGGGGGAATTTTGTAAGTTCTGATTGTCAACGTGCTCCTGTGTTAATAGGCCTGGACTTCCTGTGTCACCTTAAAAGCGTGACCATGAAGTACTCAGGCCCACTTCCTCCAATCATGAAGAGGAACAATCATGGTGTCCCAAAAGCTGGACACCACATGTGATCTCTCCACCCAAAATATTGACCCCCCCCCCCCCACTGTTTCCAAACCTGACTCCCGATTGCAAATCAATAACTACAAAAAGTAGGTGATACAGTGCAGGGGATCAGGAATTTATTGGAGCTGACACACAGTGGCTGCTCAAAAAACAACTTTGAACCTAGCAGCAGCCCATGGAGAACCCAGTGGTAGTCATGAAAGGAGAAGAAAGGTTCAAGCTAGTGACTGACTAAGCCAAACAATTAATTGTTTCAACTCCTGGACCTGTAAACATCCCCCACCGCACCACCCCCCCCCCCGTCGAATTTCGGACATGGTAAAAGAACTTGCACAGTACCGGTCTAATCGACCATCAACTTAAAAACTGCATACCCTCAGTTACCGATCCATTCTGATGACCACCCCTACACAGCATTTGAGACAGACAGACAGCTTTATCAGTTCTGGAAGGTCCCTTTTGGCACCACTAATGTAGTCTTGGTCTTCCAGAGACAGATGGACTAAATTGTCGATGATGAGGGCTGAAGGCCACCTTTCCTTATCTCGACAAATTCAGCATTTGTGGACACTCTCTGGAAGATCATGAAACCAACCACCAGAGGGTTCTCCACATTGGCAAGGCCCTTAATCTCAAGGACTACACTAGTCAATGCATTTTCTGGATGAAATGTCTGACAATCTTGACTATGTGCTGGAGAATGGCGTCATTTTCCCTGACACTGATCGAATGTGCCCCTGGTTAGACTTTCCGATCTCAAAGACCATAAAAGCCTTAAGGAGGTTCCTGGACTTCTTCACCTTCTTCTTAGTGGGTCCCTTTCTGTGCAGATAAATTCCGCCCCCTTTTAAAATCCACCTCTTTCCTATTGTCGGCTGAATCCCAGGCATTTTTCGATTACATTCGGAGCTACATCACAAAGGTCGTCATGCATGCGATGGACAAGAATGTACCCTTGCAGCTGGACAGCAATGTCTCTGACATAGCTCTGGCCACTACCCTTAACCAGGCAGACAAGCTAGTTGCCTTTTTCTCTCGCACCCTACAAGGCCACGAGCTTCGGAACCCATTTGTGAAGAAAAAGGCTCAAGCCATTGTAGAGGCCATCAGGCACTGGAGGCATTACTTGGCCGGCAGAAAATTTACACTGCTCACCAACCAGTGATCGGGGGCATTCGTATTTAATAATGCAAAAAGGGGAAAAATAAAGAATGATAAGATCGCTAGATGGAGGATCAAACTCTCCGCTTATAATTACGATATAGCATATAGGCCAGGTATTCTCAATGAACCTCCAGACACCCTGTCAAGAGAAAGCTGTGCCTCTGCACACGCCGGCCAGTTGTAGTCACTGTATAACGAGATTTGCCACCCAGGCATCACTCGTATAGCTCATTTCATCAAGGCATGCAACCTGCCCTACTCCATTGAGTACATAAGGGAAATGACCAGTTCCTGCTAAGTCTGCGCGAAGTGCAAACCGCACTTCTACCACCATGACAAAGCACACTTGATAAAGGCATCCCACCCCTTCAAATGACTCAATGTTGATCTCAAGGGTCCCTTCCCTTCCATCAATGGAAATGTGTACTTTCTCAACATTATTGACTAGTATTCGCGTTTTCAGTTTGCCGCCTTCTGCCCATGCATGATCACCACCACAGTTATTAGAGCCTTGCACTCTATTTTTGCCATTTTTGGGTATCCCAGCTATATCCATAGTGATCAGGGCTCATCATTTAAGAGCAAAAAGCTGTGCCAGTACCTGCTTGCCTCAAGCAGGGCGACTAGCTACAATCCCTGGAGGATCGAACAAGTTGAAAAAGAGAATATGACTGTATGGAAGGCCATGAAATTTGCTCTCCAGTCCAAAGGCCTTCCAGACTCATGCTGGCAAGAAGTCCTATGCATGGCAGTCCACTCCATAAGGTCGCTCCTCTGCACAGCGACCAACGCAACCCCTCATGAGTTTATGTTTTCGTTCCAGAGGAAATTCATGTCTGAGATTACTCTACTGGCTTGGCTGATGACATCAGGGCCAGTCCTGCTGAGAAAGCACATGAGGAGGATCAAGACAGACCCCCTGATTGAGAGGGTGCACTGCTGCACGTCAACTCAACGTATGTCATTGTGGCATACCCTGATGGCAGACAGGACACTGTCTCAATCAGAAACCTGACATCCACCGAAACTGAGGTTCCAATGCCTCAAATATGCCAGGAACTACCGAATACCCCATTCAGGGTCCCAGATGAAACTGCTCGGAAAGTGGACCAATTCACCCCATGACCTGAGCCAGAGTCCTTGAGACCCACTGACCTTCTACCACAGGGGATCTAGGAAGTTCAGGAAGCCCAAAGTTCTCTAGTAGTGCAGCACTCAACCAGAATTAGCAGACTCCCTGACAGATTTAATTTGTAAATAATTCACCCACAGGCTCAATTCTGAAAAGGGGTGAATACAGTGAACTGGAATTCATGGTCTATGTATTGTTCAGATGGCTGGTCCTCCCCTTAGCTCCTCCCTCTCCTACCCCATTACGCTGGTTTTCCTGCTTTACCTCAGATTCACTTGAGGACTATTGTGTCTACTGGCCATTGATTGTAAGCTATTAAAAGCATGTTTGTACTCCTCACTTGTCTCTGAGTGCATTCAATCACATTACACATGTGATGCTACTTCCGACTGGGTTCCAAGTGGAGAGGTCATGTGACACTACAAAATCCACATATCCACCAGATTCCAGACAGAGAAGTCTCATGACCCTCAACAATCCACATTACCATGGAAGAGGTTGGAAAAGTCCTAAATTAATACTATCCTTCAGTATTTACCAGAGAAAAGGTCAGAATAGAACACGATTGTGTACTGGACAATGATGAGATTAAGGAAGAGGAAGTGTTGGATCTTCTTAAATATATAAAGATTGATGTTCCTAAGCCAGATGTGATAAACCCAAGATTGCTGTGGGAAGGGAGGGAAGAGATGTCTGGGGCATTTGCTCTGATCTTTGAGTCCTTCTTGACAACAGTGTAGGTGCTGGAGGATTGATAAATGGCAAATGCAGTCCCCTTGTTTTAAAAAAAATTATTAGAGAGAATCCTGAGAATTAGACTGGTGAGTCTTATGTCAGTCATGTGCAACCTATTGGAGAGGATTCCTAAGACTAAGATTAATGACCATTTGGAGAAGTACAGTCTACTCATGGCTTTGTGCATCGTGGGCCTAATTGAGATTTTTGAGGCGGTAACAACAGAAATTTATAAAGATAGGGCTGTAGATGTGGTCGGGATGGAGTTTAGTAACACATTTGAGAAGGTCCCCTATGAGAGACTTGTTCAGAAAAATACAAGGAGTGGGATCAATGCAATCTTTGCTGCGTGAATGTAATCTTGGCTTGGATGTAGAAAGCAAAGAATAGTAGTGGAGGGAAAGTGCTCTGCCTGGAGGTCAGTGACTTGTAGAGTTCTGCAGGGATCTACTCTGGGACACCTGTTCTTTGGATGAAGAAGCAGAAGGATGGGTCAGAAGTTTGCAGATGCTATGAAGATTGAAGGAGTCATGGATAGAGCTGAAGGCTGTCGTAGGTTATAAAAGGATGTAGAGAGGATGCAGAGTTGGGTGGAAAAGTGGCAGATGGAGTTCAATCCATTTTATTCAATCAATAAGGATTGATGTGAGGAGATGCATTTTGAAACCAAAGGGTTTTTGAAACCAGTACAGAGATAATGGTTGGATACTTAATAGTGTGGAGGAACAGAGGAATCAGGGAGTGCAAATCCAAGGTTAGTAATTCCATGGACTAATACTTGTTGTAAATAGTCAATAGCTCATAAAGGTTGGACAGTAACACTTGTTCTTGCTAATCTCACTTGCCTACCCTCAAGTCTGGCCCAGCTAGTTTGTGGATTTGAACTTACAGAAGTGTGTGGGATTCGGTAGGTTAACCATCCCATGATTCTCAGCTCCTTCCTGCTAGCCCATACCTGCTTGTTGAGATGGTGGGGAGGATGTGTTAGGGAAAGTTTCTGAAGTCACTGCTGCAAGACACATTTAAATTCAATCTTTAAATGCTAAATATTGTTAACATTGTCTTCATGAGTTTCCCTTAGGCCCCTTTCCAATCTCTTCCCCCATCTTTCTGTCTCCTACCCTCCAGTTCCCACCCACTTCCCTCTCCATTCAGAGACCTAGTTCCTCCCATTCACTTCTCAATTTTTTTTCTTCCTCTGCCCTCCAACCCATATCTAGCACCTAATATCCTATTCGCCTGAGATTGTCTGATTTCGGAAGCGAAATATGCACAGGACTGATCAGTATTTGGAGGGGAGACCACTTTGGAATACCAGGTGCTATAGGGGTCTGTGAGGGGCCAAAAAAAATTATGTATATTACATTCTAAATGTGGTATTTTGTGACAATAATGGAACCTTCCTTTACTTTTACCTTTACCTTTCCCAATGACCTCTTACCTGTTAGGGTTATCATTCGGCTGAAGGTATTCCCATAGTTCCATTAATTAAGGCCTTTTTGGATTTATATCCAGCAGTAATGAAGGATCTGTGTTCCATTTTCAACTTCTCCTGTTGTGTAGTTGACATAGTTGGTTTTGAAAGTCAAGTGGTTCCATTTTTAGATGATGGACACTTTAGCCACAGAAGCCTGGTGGCGAAAAGGATGAGCAGATAAACTGCTGGATGGAATACCAAACAGGCAGGCTGCTGTGACTTGGATGTTGAGTTTGCTGAGAATTTTGGAGTTGCATTTATAAGAAAGTTCATTTAACACATTAATAGTGGTAGAGAGTATAATGATAGAAGAGAGATAGGAATAGTCCATTGAGTATGTAGTTGTTTCTCCTACCCAGGTCAACAAGGATAGATGTATATGCAATATTTAACTTAGTGAGGGAGAGATCAAATAGGTTGTGGTGCGCTGTTAGCCAGAATCAGACACACACAAGGTAAAGACTGTACAACAGGCTTTAATCCACAAAGATTTCCACAGAGCTAGGCTGACTGTGGCAGCAGCAACTCTGAGTGAGGCCTCAGGAGGCCAGTGCAGGCTTATATCCCGGAGGGTGATTGACATCTGACCGGGTGGGGCTTGATCCATTCAGGCCGACTGATTGTCAGCCAGCCAGGTGTTATCCTGTCCCCTTACACTTCTGTAGATACAGAGGTTTCCCCCTGAAGTAGGCTGGTGGTGTACCACCACATAGGTTTATCCCTTATGTTAGTTCACCCACCTGCTGCCACTGATCCAGTATGGCGGTCATATCCAACAGTACCTAACCAGCTTGATTCATGGCAAAGCTACCATGTCATTGTTTGTGGCCAAGAGCACATCCTGACCTTGCTACTTCCAATATTTCTTCCAGATATATCATTTTACATGGAGGAGAATCTTTTCATGGGCTGCTAGCCTGTAACCTGGAAGAGGTTTCCTTGACTCATTGTCATAGGATCTCATGGTGTGTGGTGTCAATTTTGAAGATTAAAATGTGTACATCATGTGAACTCCCATGTTCAGTCCATCCAAAGTTTTAAAGTTCAAGTTTATGTGTTGCAAAATACCCAGTACAGTCTGCAAACAGGCTAACAGGTATCTCCAATATTTCATAGATCTGTGTAAAGAGGACAATTTACAGAATATAGGATTCGAAAGAAAATAAATATTAACTTGTGCCAAACAAGGGCAATAGAAGAACACTGTTATGAGTTTTTGTTTAGACACATAGCACAATAACAGGCCATTTTGGCCCAAGAGTCCATGCCACCAAATTTACACCCAATTAACCCATACCCCCATTCGAACAGGAGCCCACAGGGAAAACCCACACAGTCACACAGAGAATGTATAATTTCCTTATGGTCAGTGTGGGATACAAACCTGCGTCATTGGCACTGTAAAGGCATTTTGCAAACCATTACGCCAACCGTGCTCCCTGTGCCTGTTCATTCAGGAGTCTGATGACTGCAAGAAAGAAGGTGTCTTTAACCATGTTGGTTCGTGATTTCACATGCTTAGGCTTCTGCCAAAAGGGAGAAGAGAGTGTGTCCAGGGTGGTGAATCTCTTTGTATAAGCTGCCTTTCCTGGACAGCAGGAGGTGTAGATGAAGTCCATGGAGCAGCATAGGATATACGGGGATTCTGTCAGGAAAGTTTGTCATATGTAAAACAGTGCTGCTAATACAGTGATAGGTCTCCAGTGAGAGAAACACTGAACACATTGATGCTGGAAGCTTGGGCAAACGTGATGCTTTGAGAGAAATCAATGGGTCAGGGAGCATCCATGTATAGAAATGGCCAGTCAACATTTTAGTCAATGACTGTCAATAAAGTGTCCTGGACCAAAATGCTGACTGACTATTGCTATCCTTGGATACCATGTGATCATCTCTAGATATTTATCAAGAAGGCTTTGTAAAAGTTAAGCAGGCTGGAATTAAATTTTGAGTTCCTAGGTTGCTGCCAAATTTTCTTTTAAACTTTTCCTGTTTCAACATAGCTGTATGATGGGGCATTTCTGAGCAGTCAAGAATAAACAATCACATTGTCTTAGCTCTGCAGACAAATATGGGCCAATTCTGAAGAATGTAATTGAGTTAGATGGGTTTCTACTGACAATCTGGTAACTTGTGGTCATCATTAATCAGAAGATTTTTAAAATAAATTCCACACAACACAAAACACATGGGATAAAAGCTTTCTCCTCCAGCAATTGAGACATAATCTTTCCACACAATCTTAGGCATGGGTCCAGGGGCAAATATTTATATCCTATATTATTTCCAGGCCACAATTAAATTAGAATTTGTAGCCCCAAATAAAAGAAATAGATAAGTTAGAGGCAGGAAAATTGTTCGCACTGGTAGGTGAGACCAGAACTAAGGGACCCAGCCTCAAGATTCAGGGAAGTAGATTTAAGATGGAGATGAGGAAAAACTGTCTTTCTCAGAGTGTAGTGAATCTGTGGAATTCTCTGCCCAGGCTACTTCATTAAACATATTTAATGTTCAGTTTGATAGATTTTTTACATAAAAGATGAATTAAGGGATATGGTTAAAAGGGAGGTAGGTGGAGTTAAGTCAAAGATCAGATCGACCATGATGTTATCGAATGGCGGAGCAGGCTTGATGGGCCGGATGGCCTATTCCTGTTTCTATTTTTTCCAAATGCATTTGTATAATGAATGGAGGCTGGCTTCTAAAAAAAAATAATGAACTCCAGCATCTAAATGTCGGCAAAGAGAATGATAAAAATGGACCAAGATGAGATTCATTTTTCAATGCCCTGCCAATTTATTGGTCCCTAATCTGCACAATCAAAGAAGAAGCCTGCTAGTCACGTGTTTAAGTTAGAAGGAGGTGTGCAGTGGGTACCTGACTGCAAGGAACAATGGTGGAAAGATATACTGCAGTGGCATTTAGGAGGCTTCTAGATAGACTCATGAATATGTAGGAAATAGAGGGATAGTTATCATGTGCAAGCAGCAGAGTTTGAGCTGAATTTGGTAATCATATGGGACAGTACTATTCTATATTCTATAACCAACTAATTAAAATAAGGTAAAAAAAAAATCTGTGAAAGTGAGATCCACTGTTGAGCAAATCAACCAATAGGATTTGGTGATGGCATCAAGCAAAATATTAAATACCCAACCATCACCTTTTTGATAAATGCACAGTTATGTGCCACAAAATGGAAATGTTTATTTGACCTATGAATTCAAGATGAGAGCAATTGCTGTATCACTTTTTTTGTCTTTCTCTTGCTGAAAAAGAACAGCCAGAAAAATGTGTTTGTTTATTTCTAATCCTCAGCCAGATGCCCATGAGACCACCACTTCATTAATCAAATTCCAACCAAAGGCTAAACAGCCCCTGCCTTACCATCTCTTCTGGCAAGGGGAGGAGTCCCATTCGAGTAGCACAGTTGGCGTAACGGTTAATGCAATGCCAGCGATCAGGGGTTCAAATCCTGTTTTCTGTAAGGAGTTTGTATGTTTTCCCTGTGTCTGCATTGGTTTTCCCTGGGGGGCTCCGGTTTCATCCCTCCATTCAAAAAGTACCAGAGGTGTAGGTTAATTGGGTGTAATTTGGACAGCACAAACTCGTAGGCCAAAATAGCCTGTTACCATGCTGCATGTCTAATTTTTTAAAAAATATATATATTTAAAGCCAGCAAGTGATCAGCAGGGAGAAGGCAACTCAATGTGATTGATTTTCTTTTACTAAGAAGTAAAGATTCCATTATTGTCACGTAATACTATATTTAGAATCTAACGTACAAGAAATTCTTTAACTTTGCCTACCATAAGGAAGACTGAAAGTGGTTACTTTATCTAGCATCCCTCACAGTAATGAGGTCCCAGTGAGGGACAAACTCACAACCCCTGGTTCACAAGACCAGTGGTCTCACCACTGAGCTATTGAGCTGTGCTGTCAAACTGCAAATGGAAAATGAATTTCTGATTTTTTTTAAATTTCCATTCATGTCCAGAAATACAGCATCACAATCAATATTATCAATTGATTAATTCAACATAGATTTGAGACAAGAACACAAAAATGCACTGAGATTCAAGGTACATGGACATCTACCTTCTCTGAAAATCTTCCTTTCCTCTTTTTCATCACCAAAGTTATAATATTCATTCGCTCTAATCATTTAATTCTCATAACAGTAGCAGATACCTTTGTCTCTGCATATATTTGACTTTTATTTATTTAATACCTGCTTTAAAAAGGCTCAATCATTGCGGTACCCTAGAGTAGTGTAGGCCGCCTCAATGATTAGCGCCCAGTAGAACTAATTTCTACTGTGGCGAAATGCTTTGAGAGGCTGGCCATGGCCAGAATTAATAGGTACCCGTAAGGTGACTGATTGCACTGAGAGACAAGTGAGGAGTACAAACACACTTTTAACAGCTTACAATCAATGGCTGGTAGACACATGAGTAGGTGATGGTGGAGGCAAGGGAGGAGACTGCCATAAGAACAATTAATTCCAGTTCGCTGCAGTACCTAAACAATGTTCTGGACCCACCTCAACTCACCTATCATTGCTCCACAGCAGATTCAATATCGCTGATCTCCACTCAGCTCTGGATCACCTCAAACAGCAATTCATAGGTATGACTGCTCTTCATTAACTGTAGCTCAGCCTTCAATACCATGATTCCATCAGTTCTGGTCAAGAAGCTACAAATTGTAGGCCACTGTACCCCACCCCCCTCTGCAATTGGATCCTTGACTTTCCCATCGGAAGTCCACAGAACTGGAAACATCCTCTCTTCATTGATTACCAACACAGGCACACCTCAAGGATGCATGCTTAGCCCACTGTTCTACTCATGACACACCCATTCCAATGCTATCTACAGATATGCTGATTATACCACCATTGTTGGTAGAGTCACTAACAACAGTGAGGAAGCATACAGGAGGAAGATAGATCAGTTCTTTGTGTGGTGTCACACCAATAACCTTGTGTTTAACATTAGAAAAAAACAAGGAGATGATTGTAAATTTCAGGAGGAACTTTGGGGAACACAATGCAGTCCTCATTGAGGGCTCATTAGTGGAGAGGGTCAAAAATTTCAAATTCCAGGGTATCAACATCTCTGACGAACTGTCCTGGAGCCTTCATGTTGATGTAAGCATGAAGAAGACTCACCAGCAGCTATACTGTGTGAGTTGATTGAGGAGATTCAGTATGTCACCGATGACTCTTGAAAACCTCTACAGGTATACAGTAGAGAGCATTCTGGCTGGTTTCATCACTACCTGATATGGAGGCACCAAATCTCAGAACAAGAAAAATCTCTAGATGGTTGTTAACTCGGCCTGCGATATTGCAGGCACCAAACTTCACTCCATCGTGGACATCTATATGAGACGGTGGCTTAATAAAGCAGCCTCTATCCTCAAAGATCCCGACCATCTAGGCCACACCTTCTTCATTCTGCTACCACCAGGAAGGAGATACAGAAGCCTAAAGATGAGCACTCAGCGGCACAAGAACAGCTTCTTCCCTCCTACCATCAGATTCCTGAATAATCAATGAACCAAAGACACTGTCTTACCTTCCATCCACTATTATTATTGTTATTTTTAATTTTTTTTTTAATTGTTGTAAGATGGTTATAACTATGATGCTACTGCAAAACACCAAATTTGTGACTTGTTCATGACAATAAATTCTGATTCTGATTCCGATTCTGAAAAAAAAGTGACATGAAAGACAAATATGAATTTCACATAAGCGGTAAATGCAGAACTGGTTGACAAGCTTGATTATTCCCTTATGTATTTTCAAAAGTCTTAATACTGAAAGTCATGGAAAATAGATTTCAATCCAAAATCTTTTCTTCCCCAGACACTCAGGAGACTGAGCTGAAAAATGAACCTAAACACAATCAAATGGAAGAACACAACAGGTCAAAAGCAAATGTGGGAGGAAAAAGAATGGTCGGCTTTTTGAGGCAAAATCCTTTATCGAGGTTGCCTTTGTGTATCTCTATAAAGGGAAACTTTGTAAGACTTGAAACTTTGACCATTCTTTTCCTTCTGCTGATGTTGCTTGACTTGCTGGATTCCTCTTGTAGATTGTGCTTAGAATTTTTGTTCCTATTTCACTTCTCTGTGCACAGGGGCTCCCAAGTCTGCATGCTTAGTCCTCTATTCTACTCCATGTTCACTACTTGCACCCTCATGTGTAGCCAGGTTTGATTTACACATTTGCCAATGACATCAAATAACAAGAAACAATGAATCAAAATATGGTTGGATGGTGCCAGAGAATCAAACCATCTGGATTATAATTCCAGATGGTCCAGCCATATTGCAGAAAAATTGGAAAGGCTGGTCTCTGCTTATTCAATCTCTCTTTTGAAATCAGAAGTCTGAAAGTAGATGACCCCAATAACGCTCATGGAGAGGTACTTCAGGTGGACTTCACTCCATCTCAAACCAATCTGTCTTTTCACAATGCATCAAAAGTACCATATTTCTTATGTTTATCTCTTTCTCAGAAGAAGAATGGACTTCAATTTTGGGCCTGATTTATGATTCATTATTGTGTGATAGGCCTAGTCTTATTTGAGTACATTTCTCCAAAGTCAAATTTGCTCATATTTATACAGATATTAGTTCACTTTGTGCCAAATGTAAAATATTCAATGCCTCTTTGTTACATATGTTTTGGACTTGCCCTAATTTGCAAAGATATTGAACCATTATTTTTAGAACTTTTTCAACAATATTTAGGATCACTTTAGATTCATGTCTGGTAATTGCACTATTTTTTTCTATACATGTAAATATTATATTGTGTTCTAATCCAAGACTATAACATTCTCCATTGTAAAAGCAAGAAGAGCAATTCTGTTAAAATGGAAAGATGAGCTCCCACCTACACATAATCAATGGTTATTAGATATTATGTCATTTTCAAATCCTGGAGAAAATTAGGCATAAAGTCATGAATAAGACTTGGGGCCTTTTTATATATATTCCAAGCTATACCTATTTTTGTTCCTAAATCTTTTTTTGATAAGGTTGATTCTAAATTGTCTTCATATATCTGGCAAAACAAGAATCCTAGATTGGGAAAAAAATATTTACAGAAATCTAAACTGGAGGGAGGATTGGCATTACCCAACTTTAGAATTTATTATTGGGCAATTAATATTAGTTACTTAAGGTATTGGTTGAATTATTCAGAATTATCTCTAAATCCCCATTGGGTAAATTTAGAAATTAAACTGGTACAAAATTTCTCAATTAGTTCTATTTTGGGAGCTGCTCTCCCTTTTACTCTTACTAAACTATATAAACTAATTGATAATCCAATGGCTAAACATACACTACGTATATGGTTTCAATTCCGGAGATTTTTTGGCCTAAGTCATTTTATCTTGGAAACCCCTATTGTACTAAATTTCTTTTTTCATCCCTCTCTAATTGATCGAGCTTATTTACTCTGGAAAGTTAAAGGTATAACATGCTTTTCGGATTTATTCTTGGATAACTCTTTCATGTCATTTGAACAATTATCCATGAAATATGATTTACCTAGATCTCATTTCTTTCGATATTTGCAGATTAGGAGTTTCTTAGTTTCGAATTTACCCTCTTTTCCCAATCGGGAGACTACGACTGTTTTAGAGGATATACTATATTCAAAATTCCCTCCAAAAGGTGTGATATCTAAATTATATAATATAATTACAAAAATAAATTCTGGGACTTTTGGAAAGTTTAAAAATGATTGGGAAAGAGAACTCAACCTTCATATTTCCAATGAAAATTGGAATAAAATTCTGTGACTGGTAAACTCCTCTTCTCTATGTGCAAAACATTCACTGATACAGTTTAAAGTTGTTCATAGAGCTCATATGTCTAAAGATAAACTCCATCGTTTTTATTTTCATATCGATCCTATATGTGATAAATGTCAATTGGATATAGCTTCCCTTACACATATGTTTTGGTCCTGTCCCTCTTTACAGAATTATTGGAAGGAATTTTTTTCCATTATATCTACCGTTTTGAATATTGATTTACAACCACATCCCATTACTGCAATTTTTGGATTACCTATGATAGATTTGACTTATTTATCTCTTCCTGCGGATCGTATGATTGCTTTTCTTACACTAATGGCTAGAATATCTATACTATCGATTTGGAAAGAGGTTAATCCTCCCACAGTTTTCCAATGGTTTACCCAAACAATGCTATGTTTAAATTTAGAGAAATTTAGAAACTCTGTCTATGAATCCCCTTCTAAATTTGAGATAACCTGGCGACCATTTATTTAATATTTTCATTTGTGGTGAGTTGATCTGGCTCTGTTTTCGTTTTATGATTATGTATGATAATTGGGCTGTTAGATGAGATCGGAGTGATCGGCGTGATTTAGCTATATCGGTAGGTTTTTTTTTTAAGTTTTTAATTCAGATTTGTTTTTTCTTCCTTTTTTGGGTTTTTTTTCTCTCTTTTTTTATATATTTTTATTAATTATATCATTTTTTTAGAGATAGTTCATACTCTAAACTGATCTATAATTTTTTTATGATATATTTTTATTCTGCAATATTATTGTTTAATATCTCTGTATTAATTCGTTATTTACTATGTATTTTTCATATCTCTTTGAACTGTATGTGTTTATAAATTATAATAATAATAAAAAGATTGGAAAAGAAAGACTTGGGGCCCATTTATAGCTCAGTTCTGTCATTTGTCTAATTAGGTGCAATGATGAACGTTACTAGGTGTGCTTGTTTGAATTCCCTGAGTCCACTTGTTCAGATTTAACATTATACAGAATATGAATTTTAACCTTGATCACTGTGGGTTTGAATATTTTCTTTCATTTTTTTTGCTTACTCATCTCTTATAATATTGTAATTTGGATTTCGAATTAAGTTGAATTGCTACTCTACCATATGTTATTATTTGTAAATCTGCAAAGGTTTCAATTGCAATTGATATTTTTGGTTTATTTTTCTGATAAAACTCAATAGAAAAAGACAACAGAAAGACAATTTCTTGTGAAATTTGCCTGCAACTCCCTGCAAACCATTACTGAGGAAGGGCCTTCTTCAGAAAGGACTGCTGGAATTCAAAGCATTGGCAATAACTTATGGCCTTGCCAGAGAGGCCTACATTTAATGAATGAAGCAGAAAATCTCTTCCTAGTAAAGGTTGCCCGTCACTCTTCATTTGGCTGAGAACATCACTTTTTTTTCCAGATATTGTAGTCTCCTGATCAGAAACAACACTAAAGAAAATTAGTGAGGGAGATGTGGTGAGAGGATGGATATGGATAATTCTCTGTTTCTTTGATCAGTTAAAATAATTAGCAAAATTTCAACTAATGTAAAATTCTTGTCAGAGTGAGGAAAGACAAAGCTTGATTTGACATTGCAACAATAGCAGTACTGTGATCCGCTGATGAACAATGCCTGAATTCAGCTAAGGCATATGGGTGGAGCATGAAGTCCATGGTGAAAAATGTGAAAATGGAAAATAAGATCAAAATGAATTGAGGTAATGGGGAACGAGCCAAAGAAGGAAGCTATTATCAAATCAGAAGAAACTGAAAAGATACAGAATTGATTCTTGACATGCATGCAACAGAATAAGCACTTGGTAATATCATTACAGTGCCAGACATTAATGTTTCTGACCCAATATTTTCTCCAAACAAAAAGCAGTCTGCTTCCACCATAATATTACATGCCCTGCCTACTTCAGCTCATCTGAATGCTTCATATACAATAATCAACTATTATTGTCAACATGCCATTTTGTCCATTATACCAATTCTCAATCCTTATACAATCCAATTTATACAGAATGACATTGTTGATGTCCCTTTCAATATCATCTTGGCCAGTCATTCAACTTACACTGGTCTGACTATACTTTTAAGTTTAATGTTCCTATTTATTTTTTTTCTGAACCCAGTTTTTGCACAAGATCCTTTCTTCTTTCCATCACTCACACCCATTCTTTCAGCTTCAGACTTGTAAGGTTTTCCCACACTAATGCTACCAAAAACCATGAATAATTTCTTTCATTGTCATTTCTGGGAGTCATAAAAGGAATGTGATCTCACCCCTGATCTCTCCTTTTTATACTGGCTGTCTCTTCTCTCCACACTCAAACTAGAAGTAGGGTCCTCACTCAAAATGTCAAAAATTTCTTCCCCGCCCCCCCCCCCAAGCCTTCCCACACCACCCTAACTCACCCCTGCCTCATTGATGCTGCATGACCTGCTGAATTCCTCTGGCAGTTTTTTTTTTCCCATTTCCACCATTGGCTATCTCTTGTATCTCCACAAAAATTTTCTTATTAGGTAAAGCATCAGTTGCAAGTGCTATCAGTTCTGATTCAACTTGACGCTCTGTAGCATTGAACTGTCAACAAGTGAATTTCTTTCAAACTTTTTTAACGACACTGCAACCAAAATGAAAGGCTTGGTAAGGTAATCCACAGGAAGTCATGCAGTATCTTAAAAGTATGAAGCAAGAATGGGAAATTTAAGAAGCAATCAGCAGATATGAATGCATCCATAGAGGCAGGAATAAAATTAACATTTCAGATCAATAACTTTTCATTGGAACTACTAAATCAAAAACTAAGCAACAAGAATGTATTAGGATGGAGAGAAATTGCAAGGGTGACACCAAGCTTCAGTTGCCTTCCATGTTACTTGTCCATCACATTCCCAGTCTGGTTTTTCTGTCTGCAGTCTCATATACAGTTTCTTTAGGCTCAATGAAAGCTCAAGGAACAGCAGTACATCTTCTGACTGAGAATTGTATAGTTCTTTGAATTCAACATTAAATTCATCAATTTCAGGTTATTAAACTTTCCAATTTGCATCAGAATTTGCCAGTTCTGATAACAAATTTTCAACCACCTCCATATTCAGTCTGAATATTTTCAGCATTCTCAGCTTAATTTCAGGTTCCTGCTATCTGTAGTCTTCTGCAATTCACAAATACAACTCTATTTGTTTTTTTCTCTCTCCTCCCTTTTCATTCCTAATTTTCCACTTGCGCCTTCTCTGGTCAGATGAGCTGTGATTAATAGACATTTCAGCCAATATTATATCTATCCTCCAGTTTCTCTTCATTTTGTGTGTATGAACATTTCTGACATGTATCAGGTGGATCCACGTCCCCACTTCAGATACTCAGACCACATCTCTGTAATGCTAATCTCAGCATACAGACCACTCATCAGATGCTCTAGACTAGTTCTGAAGCAGGTTAAAACCTGGCCAGCAGGAGCCATTCATTCAATTCAAGACTGCTTTGAGAGCACTGACTGGAACATATTCAAGGAAGCAGTAACCGGTGGCAACTGCATCCACCTGGAGGAGTATGTGGCCTCAGTGACCAACTACATTAGTAAGTGTTTTGACAATGTCACTGCACCCAACACCATCACTACTCACTCTAATCAGAAGCCATGGATGAGGAGCTTGTAACTCAGCTTTAAAAGTGGGTGACAAGGCAGACCTAGCTATTGCAAGAGCCAAGCTGTCTAAGGCCATCAAGGAAGAAAAGCATGTGTATGCCTAGCACATTTATAGATACTTCCTGGACAGGAAGGACATGCAGCACATGTAGAAGGGCATCCAAGATATCACCAAACACAAGACTACACCATCTGCCTGTACTGGTGATGTCTCCATCCCCAATGCATTAAACAACTTCTTCACACATTTTAAAGTGAAAAACTATGTGATGGCAAAGAAGACCACTTCTCCTCCAAATAATCAGGTGGTGTGTCTTAGGGTGCCCAATGTGAGGAGAGTGTTAGGCAAGATCAACCCATAGAAAGCTGCTGGACCAGATAACATTCCCAGCAGAGTGCTCAGATGTATTCACTTACATCTTTAACATCTCCCTGAGAATTGCCATGGTCTCAACGTGCTTCAAAGCTGCCACCATTGTCCCCATGCCAACAAAATTGTCTGCATCCTTTCTCAATGACTTACGCCCTGTCAGACTCATGTCTACCGTCATAGTGTTTCAAGAGGCTTGTCATGCGGCACATCAAGGTCTTTCTGCCCTTATCATTGGTGTCCCTGCAGTTCACAACTGCTCTATGGATGATGCCATCGCCATCAGCCTCCATCTAGCCCTCACCCACCTGGAAAGTAAGGGAACAACTGCTGTATATTGATTTCATTTCAGCATTTAAGATAATCATACCTCAGTACCTGATGGGAAAGTTGAGCCTGCTGGGTCTAAACACCTCCCTCCGCAATTGGATTCTTGACTTGTTGTTGGGAGACCTCAAGCAGTCTGGATCAGAAATAGCACTTGCAGGACTATCACGCTGAGCATAGGGCCCCCAGAGCTGTGGGCTTAGTCCACTGTTGTTCACTCTGCTGGCTCATGATTGTGCAGCAAAACACAGCTTGAACCATATCATCAATTCACTGACGACACAAGCGTGCCAGACCTTATTAATCAGAATGAGGAATCAGCATACAGAGTCACTAATGGACTGGTGCAGAGCCAACAGCCTGTATCTGAATGTTAAAAAAACAAAAGAGATGGTTGTCGACTTCAGGAAGGCCCGGGGTGGGGGGGGGGGGTGCGGGGGTTGGGGGGGGTGGTGCGGGGATCACTCTCTACTGACCTTTGACGGCGCTACCATTGAGGTCGACAAGAGTATCAAGTTCCCTACCCTCAAGTTGCATTAAAGATTGTCAGAGATAATTTCACATATTTAGGGGTTAAAATTACTACACAATTAAAAAATTTATATAAATTCAGTTTTTCTCCTCTATTCAAGTAAGTGAAATTGTGTTTTTCCATATTGTCTCTCTTATCATCATCTTTAATAAGTTGTATTCATGCAATTAAAATTACAATATTACCTAAGTTTTTATGTTTATTTTAAGCAATTCCCTTTTTAATTCCGTAGTCTTTTTAAAATAATTTTGACTCAAAAGTTTCTTCCTTTATTTGGAAGAACAAACACTCGAGAATTAGTAAATTTAATTGACAAAAATTGAAAAAAAGATGGAGGTATGGCCCTACCAAATTTTAGATTTTGTTACTGGACTGTTAATATTTGTTACATAACTTTTGGATTTTTTATTCTGACAAATTGGATCGTCCATTATGGACAGATTTAGAATTGAAATCTATACAGCAGGATTCAGTGGCCTCTTTATTGGCTACCTCTCTTCCATTTTGTTTTTGGAAGATCAATAAGGATATATCTAATCCAATACTCAAACATATATTGTGAATCTGGTTCTAATTTAGGATTTTTTTTTTAATTAAAAAAAAAATTATTTTATCTAGTGCAATCTCTCATAATTTTTCTCAAATTGATAATTGATTAATTCTTCTCCATATGGAAACAAAGTTATTAATTGTTTTGTAAATGTATTTAAGGAATGGTGCTTAAGGTCTTTTGAACAGCTAGCAAGTAAATATGACTTACCAAATATTAATTTTATTTAGATATTTGCAGATTAGAAATTTATTAAATACCATATTACTGGATATATATTGTATATACTGTACATCCACCAGATCTTGTTGATAATATTTTTCAATTGAATCCTTCTCAGAAAGGGTTAATTGGAATTATACATGATAGATTATTGAAATTACATTCTGAACTTCATGATAAGATTAAAAAGGCTTGAGAATTGGAACTCGCAATACCCTTATTGTAGGATCTATGGGACAAGATTCTTAAACTGGTAAAAACATCTTCAATATAGGCCTGACATTCATTAATCCATTTTAAAGTGGTGCATCATGTTCACATGTCCAAAGATAAGCTAACTTTTATCTTTTTTTAATATTAACCCTACTTGTGACAGATGCAAATCTGATATTGCTACATTGTCACATATGTCTTTGTCTTGTCCATATTTAGAAAACTATAGGAAATTATTTTTTAAAATTCTTTTCAACTGTGTTTCAGGTAAAACCCAACCCAATCTAATAACTGCTCTCTTTGAGGTTATTGACTCAGACAAAGGGAGTTTTTTCTGTATCTGTTCAATAGGTTGTGGCCTTCATTACATTGTTGGCTAGAAAAGTCATCTTATTCAAATGGAAAGACTCTAGACCTCCAACAGTGATTCAGTAGTTTTTTTTCATATTATGTCATGTTTAAATTAAGTTAGATATTATGTTTTTAATTTATCGGTGAATTTTGAAGATACATGGTGTCCTTTTATGTCTTATTTTAATTTAATGTAAATGGTTTAATATGATTAGATGTACTCGCTCTTTCAGAGGAGATGAAGTCTTATCTTTGTTTTTTGATTCACAATATGAATCAAAAGCTACAAAATATATGTAACCCCCTGGATAAGATGCTCAGATTTTGTTTTTGTTACTTTTTTTTAAATAGAGTAGGTCAGGTGGTTTATACATTTATTTGATTTTTTTTCTGTCTTCATGCAGTGGGGGGGGGTGGGGACTGAGTTTATACTATTTAAAATTGTTTTTATGCATTCTTGACAAATAACAAGATGTGTATTCAGGCTAGGTCTTTTTTTTAAGTGATTTCTGAGGAAGATGGTGTTCTCTACTCTCTCCATGGTTAGCATAGTTGGTCAGCACAAAGCTACTGCAGGGCTAGCAACCATATTTTAAAGAGTATGCATGTACTCCCTGTG